>NC_092523.1:70190000-70493030 GCF_037038585.1 Patagioenas fasciata | reverse complement strand
AAATGTAACATGGCTGAAAAATATCGATGAATGATCAATCCAGAACTTGCTCTGTTTTTTGACAGTTGTTGATAAAGGATTTTTGTTACCCTTTAATGATTTTTTAGAAGCGTTTCTATATGACACACCTTTGTTGTTCCTAATCAAGAGTCAAAGTAAAAAGTTGCCCTTGCACAGGTCTGAGATAAAAATAAACCTTTTTTTTTTTTTTTTTTAATTAGGATTTGAAAAATGTGATTTGAGAGCAATTTCTCATTTGGTTGTGTATATCTTAGCTCAGCCTGTTGTTTTAATTTTGATAGTTTCTAACATAACTGAGGTCAAGAAATATGTTTCTTGTATTTTTGAGTTTGTTACTTGTGATACAATTTTAACAGATTTTTTTTTAATTCTATGTGGTTTTATGTATCTTTATGTGGGTACTTGATTTCCTGTTTGAGAATCTGTTCATTACAACATGAAGATGTGGATCTGGAATGGGTATAATTTGGGGCTGCTTTTTTTTCAGTTCCAGAATATATGAATTCCAGTTATGAAATGGAATGGTCAGAACCATGTTTCTTTTCATCTACTAAGAAAATAGCATGTTTCTACTTTGTGGAGAAGCCGGTCACATCAAGCCCATGGAAGGGCTTTGCATACTATGAAAGTCCAAGTGCAACAATATACCAAGGAGGGCACAATGTTTGCAGGGTTGCCATGACACTCACAGAGCAGAGATTGTCGGCAGCAGAACACATTCTGAGCCCAGGAGCTGGGTTCCAGGCTGATTGCAAAGACTTCTGGGACAGCTGATTTGATATTTATCATGTACATTTTTCTGCCAGAAAATAAAAAAAATCAAGACCTATGATTTCGTGTTCTTTATTTTCACTCGCTGCATCTTATTAACAGGCTAAGGCCCCAGCCAGTGTTGTTTAATTTAAGTATTTCTATTGGGGTTATTGTCCTGAAATGATTTATAGAAGCCAAGAATTTGGTAATTTATGCTTATCAATGAAACAACAAACTAAAGAAAGGTGGAAATGGTAGGAACTCAGCGGACACCTTTTTGTGCAGTTCAGTTCTTGTGAGTTCATGGTGGTATTTATTCTCTTGCCAGTGCTACATTGTCATTGAATTTAATAATAATAATAATAATAATAATGCCACAAACCACACACCAAAAAAACCCCGCAACACATAACCAAACAGTCTCTATTCTAATGCATGTTTCACTCCATCTGTCTGAAAGTACCTGTAACTGTGAGTACGCAGCAGTGCTGCTTAGAATTGTAAACCTTTCAATTAGTAAGATATTTGTTTCCTGTACACTCAAGGTTTTCATGAGAACTAGTCCTGCACTGCAGAAATCGCTTTCTACAGTAGATAAGAATGATACTGAGCCTTGTTGTATTCAGAATAGAATGCAAAACTTATTTCCATAACTCAGATTTCTCTTAGCAAGATCTTCTCCTGCATAATGAATCCATAAGTTAAGACAACATTCTAAATATTCAAAAATGGTAAAAGAATTTTTTTATTACTGATTTTCATATTAAGAAGACATTTTGTTACCACATGATTGGAACAACAGAGCTGAAAGGTACTGGCTTGAATTTTCAGATGGTGGTATGAAAATGTTGAATTCTATAAGACATGAAATGCAGATTCTTCTAAAATCGTAAGGTTCTAGATAAATAACAATGATGCAGCTTTTATTGCTTTAGATCTAAAAAACTCTGTACAAGTTATTTTATAGGTAAAACTTATTTCAGTGTCATCTTTGTGAAACATGGGATTCGTATAAAGTCTGACACTCATTTTCAAGTGCTCTGAGATACAGGTGGGACCATAGCCTCATTTCATTGAACTCAACATACTCCATTGAAATTAATGAGCTAAGACTGCTTATGTTAGCTACAGTCTTTTTCAAGTTGTTGTGGGTTTTTTTCACTGAAACAGTGCTGACAAGCTTGAACTCTTGTGAAGAGAGTTTTAGACTCTTTGATTTTAATTTTTTTTTCTTTAAGGCTTTTTCTTCTACTTTGATTTTTTTTTTTATTGTAGTTCAGGCTACCATGAATTCTTTGTTCTTTTGTAAAATACTGTATTCTTTTGTCATGAAAGTAAAATTCCATAAGCATTGTCCTGTTCTGCAATGCTGCTTCTAAAGGCTTACCCAGTGTCAATGTTCTGAATTACACCCTTTGGTTTTACTATTGGAAGTGATAGCAGTCAAGGACCATTTTCCCTGAAGTCACATGTAAAGTCGAGACAAAGTTCTCTGTAGTGGTCTTGACAGATCCCACAGTGTGTTGTGGGTGATGCTCCCCAAAGATCTCTGTACCGAGTTTGGTGCATGATGAGTTATTTTAATATGGTACTGTAAGATATCAGTACAATACTTAGCAAGTACTATTGCCCAGAGTAAAATGTTGCGGTTCCCCTAGGAAAACAACTGTACCTTGTCAAAGCTTTTGAAACTGTTTTGATATGATTAAATGCATGTTCTCTTTGTGTGTTGTTTTTTTTTTTCTCTTTCTGTGTTCTTTTGAACTCTCACCATGCAAAACAGACCTTAAATAGGCAAAAATTACGTAAGCATCGAGCTGATTGAAGAGAACGTGCATGTAAAACTTGCGCCTTGTCCTGTTCCATTCCCCTTTCGTCCTGTTTTCAGTGGTGAGGATGCCAAGTCTGGCCATGTCCTCCTGGGTCTCAGAGAATTCCTCGTTCCTCAGAGTCAAACCTTGGAACTGTCTTGGTATTTGAACCCATTTCTCCTTACAGCTGCACTGTACAGCCCAAGGAGCTACCGACAATAAGAAGCTGAAGATAAAATGACAGAGGTTTTCTTGAAGCAAATACTGGTTTCTGGGCCAGCTTCAGATTTTCTGCTCTGTGGAATGGCATTATGATCTGTGCTCTTGCTACAAATATTTCAGGTGCTCCTGCTGCTTACTCTAATAGCCCTTGAGTTGCAGCCCACATGTGATATCTCATTCAAACAACTCTGTATAATCGGCCCTTTCTTTCCATGAGCTTAGGTCACTGTAATTTTTTCCTGCTGCAGGCAGGGTTATCAGGTTCAGGTGTCTGTCTGGTCAGACATATAGGCTGGTAGAGAAAGAAACTTCTAAATTGTGCTGGTGAGAACTTCCTCTCAATAAGGCTTGGGTGGCTTCTGTCATAAGAATAGGGGTATTTTAGGGCTGTATTATAGGAGCTTAGGGCTAAAAGAAGTAGACAGACATTGTGCTGTTGGTTGTATGGTGCTTGGCTCTGTGTCACTCAAAGAAATGATTGACGGTACTTTTGTCAGTTCTGCTTTGTAGGCTCGCTTCTCTTTAATGCATAAACCAGGCCATAGCTCCATGTGAAGTTAAGTAACCAAATATGTGGTTATTGAAGATAAGCAGGCATATGTATAGCTTTTCTACAGAATGCAATAAATATTAATTTTAGCCACTGAAATGATTAGTTTCTTGGCATTCAGGTAGCTGAACTGGAGATGCAAATTGAAGAGAATCCTTTGTGTGTATAATGAAAAATCATCTGTCCAGAAACATCTCTCTTAAATTTGGTTTTAGTCATTCAAGGTGTAGCTCCATCTTTGTCACCTGACTTCTTACAATATTACATATCTATTTTCTGCTATCTAAACTGATATTCTTGAAGATAGTGTGATAAGGCTTGATCATCTCAGTACTTAAGAACGTTCTTTGAGTTCTTCTAAAGGTACCGTCATGTTGTTTGGTCTGTATTCTTTACCTTTTCAGATATGTGCCTCTAGAAATAGAGGAACTCGGATTGTGTTATAAAATTAACATATGATATAACATATGTTATAAAAATGACATTATCAGTCTAACACTGGTCAATGAACCTATATACTTGAGTGAAAGGCAAGTCTCCTGTCTAAAAGTTATGTACAAGTCTTTGAGCAGCTGCAGGTAAGGTTCAAGGCTGGATGTAAGTCCACCCAGAACAGAAAGGGTTAATATTTGAGTAGAAGGTGAAGAGAATAGAATATACCCGAAATCGGGCTTGCCTGATGAGGTGTGGCTTTAAAGGGAATCTTAATTACAAATTAGGCCGCTTACATACACTTGTCCTTGGTTCTTAATTTTGCTGTTTTTTTTTTTAAATGGGATGCCATGTAGCTTATCTCTTTATTCTTATCTCATTTTTCCACTAATTTATTTTTACTTTGTGCTTATCATGTACCTGGTATTGGGAGTATTAGTCTCTGGGATTTAATTAAAAGTCATGGAAGTTACATAAGTACATCGTATTTTTTTCACTTTTTTGAAAACCTGGATTGAAAGCCCATCTTCCTTACAATGTAGGATAAGGAGCTCTTGTCAAGTGGTTAAGTGGCCCAAGTACATTACATGTTGTTTGGTTTTGTTTCTTCTTATTTATTTTTATAACTTCTCTTCCTCCCCCCCCCCCTTTTAAATATGTAACTAATCTTTTATGTTCTTTGGTTTCTTTTGGATCAGAAGCCTACTGTATTTCATCTACTATCATCTGCTCCTCAATTCAGCCGTTCTAGGAATAAAAATTTATAACAAAAAGCACTAAACCTTATAAAGTACAAAACATGGGCTAGAACTTGAGTAGATATAATTTGTTACCATGATCTCTCAAGAAAATACAATTGTCTCTGTCGTTCTATACAGAAAAGTTGATATTTGCTATTGGTTCTACTTCTGAAGCTCCTTGGATTCACTTTTTAATCCCTACTTTATTTTTTTTAGAAGCTGAGCATGGAAGGATTAAGCACTCAGTCAGGAAATGACCGTGTTAGTGTTACACACATGGCTTATCTTGGTCCCATTTACAAATGGGAATAGATTTGTACTACATCGTGGAGTTACAATAGCATGTTCTAGATTTTAATACCCTTAGTATTTTCAAAAATCTGCTGTTAACCTTCCTTTATAACTTCAAACAATTATTTTATACTTGTCGTGTCATTCAGTTGTTTTACCAGAAACTTCTGACAGTAATTGTAATGTTAGCTTGAAAAATGACTGCTGTCCTTTAGGTATGAGTTAAAGCATAAAGTATATCCTTAGGTGATCTGCCTCTTAGTTTAGCTTTTGATTTATTACTCTCTTCTCTCAAATTTAAGAGCTGAATTCTTTTATTTTTTTTTAAGAAAAAGAAGTACAAAGTAGAAGTACGAAATGTTTCCAACGATTTGCAAAACAGTACAAGGTCCAGTAAAATGCTATATATTTGCTTCCAATGTTGCAAGGAAAAGTGTATGTGCTTTTTTTTTTGTTACAGAGCATACCAGTATGTATGTGTGCAACACAGTTAAATGTGCAAGTTGTGTTACGGACTTTTTTTTCTTCCTTCTTTCTTTAAGACAGAATGCATTTAATCATGTAGACTAGTGTCCCCCCAGCTGCTTGACAGTGAAAGGAGGAACGTCATGAGATTTCTTCTGTGTTTAGGTTGTCAGCAACAGTGTATTTGGAATCTTTTATCTTTGGGTAAAAAAAAAATATGAGAAAAACAGTAAGTTCTTTGCTTCTGTGCCTCCTATGTGTACTCACTTTTACTGGATCCTCTGGGGTAAGAAGCCTGTGAGGGTTAGAGACATTCAAATGCACATGTCAACAAGTGGAATTTGTGGCAGAGCCAGCTAAGCAAACCCTGCGAGCCTTCATCCCTCAGGCTTCTAGCTCTTGAAACCTTAGACTTGGTTTCTGTTACAATCAAAGTAGAGTTTCTTCCAACTGCATCTTCTGAACTTGTGCAAATGTATTGAGCTTCAGGGAAGTTTTAGCATTGTGCTGTTATGAAATGCAGAGGGACAACTGTGTGTTTTATAAAATCATGAAGAATAAAGGGGAGTAGGAACAAATCATGCTACTAATGCAGAAGTTCAAAAAGGAACTATCGAAGTTTTGAACTGTTTGTTTCCAAACCTCTGTCTGACAGAGATTTCTTTGCTTGCTATTAGTTTAAGTGTGATGATATTTCACAGTTGTGATGCCTCAATTAAGTCTCTGATTTTCTTTTCTTCTAGATTAACCCTTCTGTAAAGCTTTGTGGAAGATAGATGTTTGTGCTGCAATGGTGACATAAATCTTTCAGAGGACTGGAACAAGTTGTTGAGAATCTGTGTTTGTATCTGTTGAGAACAATCTAAGGCAAGTAAACAACATGAGTTTTATCATGAAACTTCACAGACATTTTCAAAGAACAGTTATTTTGCTGGCCACTTTTTGTATGGTGAGCATAGTTATTTCTGCGTACTACTTGTATAATGGCTACAAACAGGAAAATGAACTTTCTGAAATCTCTTCAGAAGTGGAATGTGGTGATCTTCAACTGTTGCCATACAAGCTGATGGAGATGAAGACCATGAAGCCCATTGATCCCCTGAGGACAGATCTTGTAGTGCTGGTGTTTGTGGAAAGTCAGTACTCAACATTAGGCCAAGATATAATAACCATTTTAGAATCTAGCAGATTTCAGTTTCACATTGAAATTGCGCCTGGGAAAGGTGACCTCCCAGTACTTATAGACAAAAATAGAGGCAAATATGCTCTCATAGTGTATGAAAATATTGTAAAGTATGTGAACATGGACTCTTGGAACAGAGGCCTTCTAGATAAGTACTGTATAGAATATGGCGTAGGCGTTATTGGATTTCACAAAGGCAATGAGAACAGCTTACAGAGCTTTCAGTTGAAGGGCTTTCCTTTCCATGTCCACAGCAATCTGGGTATTAAGGACTGTTGCATTAACCCTCATTCCCCACTGCTCCATGTGACTAAATCTTCTAAGCTTGAGAAAGGTCCCTTGCTTGGAAATGACTGGGCAGTTTTCCAGATTAATCATACAGCTTATCAACCAGTGATATTTGCAAAAGTAAAGACACCAGAAAACCTTTCACCACCTGCTGCTAAAAGTGCTCTCCATGCCACAGTAATTCATGACCTGGGGCTCCATGATGGGATTCAACGAGTCCTCTTCGGCAATAACTTGAATTTTTGGCTGCACAAGCTGATTTTCATAGATGCCATCTCTTTCCTGTCTGGAAAGAAGCTCAGACTGTCCTTGGATAGGTACATTCTGGTTGACATAGATGACATCTTCGTTGGGAAGGAGGGAACAAGAATGAACACCAACGATGTACAGGTAAAGTATGTGCACAAACTAATGGTCATTACAGCAAAGCACCAGGTTTGTGTTTTTTTTTTTTTTCTTATTTTTAAAGTGAATGGTTAATAATAGTTGGAACTCATGGAGGATGCAGATCAGTAAGTGGCAACCCAAACTGTTTGGACCCTGAGAAAGAAGCCAGTCTATCTTTGAGCAGTCACTGATTCCAGATGTAGCAGTTCCTTCCACCCCCAGGCTGCAGGAGAATCCCTGCAGCGTGGCTTTTACCTGTACTAGAGAAGAATGTAAGATAAGACAACTCACTGGTTACTGTCACTTGTTTTCTCTTAAGTGACACACAAGTTACAGCTGAACTTAGTTCCATAAACGGGTTGATGGGCATCCATGAATTACGTTCCCCTTACTACATTTGGAAAATAGTCATCCAAAAGGAAATTAGACAACTAGTTGCTAAGTAACTGGTAAAGAAAAGGAGGTAAGAGTGGTAGTATCTTCACACACACCACAGCCCACTCAAAATAATTGCAGAGTGTTTAGTCTGTAGTCCAATAATCCCTTCTGTCTTGGCACACACTTTGGTGGCATTTGAAAACAACACAGGACTTCAAGGCTGAACCTAAAATCTATCCATACGTAATGTGGTTGTTGCTGGTCTTAAAAGCAGGAGGTAAATGTGGTGGGCAAAAGTAAACGTCAATGTAAATTTTGAAGAACAGACTGGATTATTAGCTGTCTGAAATAGGTTCCAGGTGTCAGGAATGGGTTGTAGCATTTCACCTTTCTTATCTCTGTTCTATGGCTCTTGTTTACAAACAAGGTTTGCATTAATATTGGTCTTAAAAGCTTGTTCTATTGCTAATTAACTTGACAATTTCCATTTTAAGTTGTACATTCCTGAAGGTTCTTTTTCACTCTCTATTGTGCTGTTCCAGTGAGGTGGTAGCTGTGGGTCTGTAGAAGTAACACCTTAATGTTATTTCTGTATACCTTGCTTTCTTTTTGTGAGGAGTGTTGTTACAAAGCAGATAGTTAAGAGATCACCTTGCAAAACTGGTACACGGTCTAGAAGTTAAAAGTCTTTGAGATGCTGATTGTTCCCTTGTTTGTATTAAAAATAAGGGAAAATGTTAGTTAGAACTTTCATAATGGAAAAAGGAACCAGGAAAAGAAAAGGCAACAATAGCAGTGCATGCAGTTGGTGATCATTTTTGTTTCACTTTTAACTAGATATTTGCTTTTACAGTGCTGCACTAACCTTCTGTGCATTGCTTCATTAGACAAAAATTTTGGACTTGTAGTTAGACTTTAAAATTACAGCATATGCTATTTTCCAAAATGTTCTCTGCACATGCAATTATAAATAGGATAAACCTCCTAGATAAGCAGGTCTATTCTTTATTCAAACAAATTGCATGGGAGAGTGCTAGAATAAAGACAAAACTCAATAAATGGAGTTTCTGTGTAGAACATGATGGCAGAGTTTGAGTTATGTGGATGAGCATGCTTTGAAAATCTCCTAAGTGCAAAATCAAATTGCAGGAAAGAAATAAGGTCTGACCTACATCACTGCCAAAACTCCTGTTGTTCTGCAGGAGCAGCAGTTTCTGCTAACAAAATAAAGCCTGTATAAATCTCTTACTATGTTGTGCAGTTGTGGTTTTGTGTTGTTTCTCTTTGAGTGACATCTTTGGATTGTCATTTTAGGATAAGTTAGAATGAATAGTTGCCAGAATTACTACCAGAAACAGGAGGCTATTTGAGACAAATTTGATTAAAGCAGATACAAAAGGATATACTGTATTATTTTGGGAGAATGATTTGCAGTATATCAGAATGTTGTCTTCCAAAATAAAATTGTCAAATTAAGTAGAAGTAATATCAAAGTGGAAATAACTTTTAAGTCGTAGGATAATTTAATGTATACAGAACTGTGTTCTGAAACCATGGAACTGAAGAAGAGTTCACTTCTGATTATTCATCTACTTAAAGTTAAAATGTTCTATTAAACATGTTGTTCGGGCTGTCAGGTGCAATACATTTTCATTCTTATTAATATCAAAGGAGTTATCCTCTGCGGCACAATGACATATGGAAGGACTGAACTAAAATCAATTTGTGGTAGTTGAAAATCCGTTACTGTAAAGTATATTTGTGTATAAATGACATCCTGTTAAACAGGAGTGTTTTACTGAGTTCTGCTGCATTGAGTGTAACAGTGGATTGTGTGCTGCAAGTGTGAAAATAGCTTGCTAGATGGAGACTTTTTATTCTTTCAGTACTCAAGATTAAGTCAATTCTACTGAGCTTATATTTTAAATGCTAGCAATATAGAATTTGGTATAATGCTTTTTGTGTTTTCATTTTGTTTGACCTCTTTTGTATTTGATATTTGCTGGACATATATCTGGTAAGACTGTGAGCTTGCTTAGAGCAAGGTGGATGTTTCTCCATATGTTCTGTTAATGCAAAGTAACCCAAACCACTTCAGAAAGCTCCCAGCCTCCAGAGAACCTCACGAATTCGTTCTGCCTGCTTCTCTGGATTGGATGGGGCTTAGAAACTGGAGGGTAAATGTGGAACTGATAGCAAAAATAATCACTCATTAATGATTCACTACCTATCTCAAGAAGACCGTGTCTGCCTTAGGTCTTCTGAGCCAAAGGCTTCTCTGTGTTGAGCACATAGAGAACCTAGCTTCACTTTAGAAGGACTGCTTTGTTAAACCCATAAAGTTCAGGCACAAGTTAGGTGAGCAAGATGGAAGTTATACCTGTACTGTTCTTTCTTTGTTAGAGTTTAAATAGAGGGCTGTCGTAACAAAAGCTATCCTGCAGGCTTGAAGCAGTACAGGGTAGTTGTTCCATTGCAGTTCACAGGATGACAGAATGGTTGAAGTTGGAAGGGACCTCTGGAGGCCATGGCCAGGTGCCTTTTGAATAGCTCCAATCAAGAGAGATTCTGATTGCGTGTAAGATCAGGTTTTCAATGGAATTTCTTCTTCAGATACCTAAATGAGATTTGATAAGTGGCCAGAATAGTTAATATTTGGATGACTGGCTAAACTACCCTCTTCTTTAAAGTTTATGAATTGCAGTTGAGCACTTACGATAATTGCTACCATAAAGTTAAGTGGTGATTTTTTTTAATCAGTATTATATATTGACCTCAGAAGAGGTCAAGTCAAAAGCAACCTCTCTAAAATGAGTGTCTTTTACACCTCTGAAAATGAAGAAAAGTGATGGTTCTTCAGCTTGAGTGTCTATAGTGTCAGGGACACAAGTGTAAAGAGCCCTTCTGAAAAGTCTTTTGACATAGTGTATCAACATGAATCCTGTAAAACTAATAAATGGACTGTTCTATGAAACAACAGATGAAGCTTATCCTAGCTCCACCACAACTTGAAACTGGATGTCAGATTTTTAGACTGCTGGATTGTTACAGTATAATGTATATATGCCTGTCACTGTATAAAATCTGGACTGATAGAACGTAGTTCTTCAATGTAGCATACTGAGTAACTGTCACTGTGCATCAACAATAACCATTCATCTTCATATTTTACTTACTTTATCTTCTTCTGGTATAACGGAAGTAATGGAAGAGAACGTTTTCATAGTCTAATTGCCTCTCACTTTGAAAATCAGCTTGGTAATGTCACCTCAACATTTCATTTTTCAGTAACTTTTTTCTCTCCTAATGTCTGCCAGGTGGGAGAGACCCTTATGCAGTGGCAACATCATATTTTATTTTCCTTGTGTCTTTTAGAAGACTGAGCGTGTACCATGCAAATAATTCATTTCAGTGGACATACAGAGAAAATCTATCTAGATATCCACAGAATAAGTTTATCTTAATAGATCATGATTGTCCCAGCTGACAGTCTATTAATTTAGTATCTTTTTTTGTTACAGGTACTCTTTGGGAAATTTTTATGACTATAAAGCGTCGAGATTTTTCCGAGGGAAAAGCAACTGATAATAGGGCAAAATGTAACACATTTTTTTCTATTGACAGTTTGTACAGTGCTGGTGGTCTTAGGCAGTATGTGGGCTTATGTTTTACTTCCTTTCTCCAACATGTGCACTTTATTTCCTTGAGAGTTGATCACATTTTCCAAATGAAAAACTTGAATATTGTATTTTTTTTTCCAAATAAGTAGCTATGTGATCTCCTCTTCATTGTCTTGTCCTTTGTGTGCTTTTCCAAAGAGGCATTTTGAATTGAAGTCAGGATGGGGATTTCTTCACTTTCTTCATGTAAGCCTAATATTTTTCTACACCTGTAATTATTATTTTGTCATCGCCAAGGAAAAAGATTTATATTAACCATATCCAGTATTTAGAGGGGGGTGGTATATCTTTTTTCTCATCCTGTTTTGTGAGTGCTTAGGCAGTGTTTTTGTTAGTATATGTGCACTGACATGGGAAATACAAGCTTGAATCTGCAGTCATTCGACATCAGAGTTGTCAAAGAACTGGCCAACAGGAGCTATCCTCTTAGTGATTCCTTTGTGTATCACATGTGCCAAACAGCATTCTGAAAATGCAGGGGATTTAGCCAGAAATTCATAGCATTTTAGTCTCTGTCACTTGCACGTTCTGTCATCTTGCCCAGATTTTGAAGTTCATAATGTCGACAGAGCTAGTCCTCTTGACTTTCTGTAGTAGACAACGTAGAAAAAATAGCTCATCTTTAGGCAGGTGCTTGTTAAGTGAATTACACCTTAAAAGTATGTTTGTTTCTGTTTATAAAATGCTTCTAGAGTGACTAAGATCAAATACAAACATTGGCTTTTGGTCAGATCAATCTTCTTCCATATTCCAAAGCCAGTGCTGTCACTTTTTTGTTATTTACTTAGTGCATTGATGGTCTAATATTTTGTTTAATATAATATAATTTTGTTTAATAACAGATTTATCCTCTAAGAGCTAATTGTTTATTCCCTATGTTACCAATTCATCCACATTAGTCAGCACAGCTTAAATTACTACAGATGTTTAAAACCTATTAAGTGTCTTTTCACCCTGTGTAACGTACATGGAAAGAAATCAGGAATTCCCATGGTAAAGCATATCACTTGGATATAATTTTTTAAAATACAGTGATGTACCTTTTCAGTTACTCTTGCATAGGAATAACCTAAATATATCTAAGCTTCTCTTCTGAGACAAATGTTTCATATTGAGGCAGAATGGCTAAAGGGTGTCAGAAAGCCTGAACTATCAATACACAGGAATGGTCTGTGTCACTGCAGACACTGTAATTCTGTGAGTTAATTGTTTCTTTATCTATAAGATCATGCAGAAGGTTATCACTGAAGAAATGATAGATGTGTCTCAAACATGTCAGTTGCAGAACCACCAGAGACGCACATGTCTACTTGGTTGCACTGAGTTGTAAATCTTTTTCTTTTCAGTCATCTGTTTAAATGACATCTTGAATTAACTTTTAAGAACTGTTGTTGATTTTACATTCCAAATCCATTAGCCAGATTAGCTTTATGCCCTTGTTCTATGCAGTTACTGTGTGTGTACATATATTCTTTCTTAATTTGACCTGAAGTTCTTGTGGTATTTTATATTGACTTTGCTGGAATAATAGGTTAAAAATACCTTCTGTCCTTAAAAGGAGGCAAACAAATGGAATATTATCAACTGTGGTGCTTCTGTAGCTGTCTGATGCCCTAGGAAGACTGATTTGACTTCTTGAGTGAATTGTGTGAGATAAAGTAGTGTGGAATATTATACACTGTGGGGCAGAAGAGAATTAGACCTCAGAACTAAAATATAACTTTAAAACAAGATATAAAAATTGTTTTATATCTTTTGCAGGCTGCTACCAGAGTGTAGAATGCTTTACCAGTCAGTCATCTTAACATTAAACTTCTAAAAGCAATTACTTTATGTACCAACTTCTGTGAATTCTAGTATAGTAAGACTGATATAACCGCTGCTCAATACAGCCCAGCTTTCATTTTTAGAAGTATAGTAATGTTTGAAACAGAAAGCTGGATCGAAGTCTTCAACTACAGGGCGGGCAGCTGCAGAGGGGTGATGGGGTGCAGGAAACCTGGCTCTGCCCTGAGAGCAACACTTCTGGGACTGCATAGAGCTCGATACAGCCAAACCCTGTGGAATAAGCTTGACATCAAGATTAATTATACAGCTTATCCACAGCACTCATAAACATTGTATGGTAACTGTGTGTCTAATAATAGCTGGGTTCCATGTTGTATCTCTGTGGGCTGCCAGGCAAAGGGAGAGGAAGCTGCCTTGTTCATGTGTTCAGATGCCCCCTTCTGTGCTTTTTGTTGCTATGCATATAGGTATTACAAGTGGGAAGGATCAAAGTTGAGGAATGTTTGTCCAAACACCCCTGCCTGGCTCCCTGAGGCTGTGGGGCGAGCACGGCCCTCTGCAGGGAAACTGTGGAGAGAACGTACATGAAATAGCAGTGCTGGGCTGCTCCTCTGTCCCTACAGGGGAAGCCATACTTATGCCAAACTGGTAACTGCGTTTACCCGTTCTTATTAGTTGGCTCAACTATCCACTTTGTTCATCTATACAATACTTCCCAGGCATAGCAGCTGTACAAGGGATGCTGTGGATTGAAGCCGTCTTGTTCTACATTGAAAATATGAAAGAAACGGTGATTGACCAGTGGATGTTCTTTCTAGGGCAGTTGGTTCCTGTTAGCAGTTTAAAGCGTGAGGAGGCTCATCATTTCTGTGCCATGTCTGTTATGTTAATCCAAATTTCCCTCTTCGTTCCTGTTAGTTCAGTGTTTTTTTGTAGTTCTGTGTTTACTGGAGTATGTGGCTTGTTGTTTGTTTTTTTGTTTTGTTGGCATTTTTCCAGACTTTTTTCCTGAAAAATTAAGTTTTGGAAAAATAAAGCAGTTAATGTGGTAGTCCTTAGCTCCATTTTACCTAGGAGAGTCACCGAGTCCTAAATGTAGAATTTCACAACTCAATACGGATGTGCTGCAGCCTTTGAGGCCTTTAGCAAAACAGTTTTATTGTTAAGGAAGATAATCTTCTACGTATCTGTTTTCCTACCTGTTTATGCACCTGAGCCTAAAAGATGCCAAGTATTTTCTATTCTAAAGGAATCCTGTGGAAGTTCTGCACCTTGACAAGTGAGCACAGTCTGCACTTCAGAAGTGTCTCCATGGGACACTCTACATTTTCATGCAAACCTAAATGCTGAAGCAGTGTGGTTTTTTTCAGGGATAACACCATCTCCTTCTGTTATGAATTCAGTGGCAGGGAACTAAGAGAAGTGAAATCCACCACAGTTGCAGCTTTTTTATTGTGAAAGAGAAGGTAGAAACTGCTCGGCATGAGTGAATCCCATGACATCTTTGAGAGCGATGAGAATGATTTGCTTCAAGCTTTTCTACTCTAGCACCAGATTTGACTACTGGCTACACAGTCCTTGGTCCTTGCTTGGTCTTTGTGATAGAATCAGAGTAAGGAAATCATGACTTCAATTAATCCACTGTTGATTTCTCAAATAAGCAAATGTACATTATGAATGTTGTTGTCTACATCTTTTCAGAAAATCACAGGGGTTTTTTTGTTTTTTTGTTTGGGTTTTTTATTTGTTTGTTTGCTTTCCTTTTTTAATTTCCCATATTTCTCTGTAGCAATGCATACTTTGCTATCCCTAGGCTGAAGGAACTCTTTTACCAATAGTGTCTGCTTGTTGTGTTTTGATTCCTGTTCTTAATGGATTGTGTGATGTAAGAGCTATTTTATTTCAAACTTAAGCAATTAAGCTCACCTGAAATCAAGTAGGTTACACTGGTTTTGCTTTTTCTCTTGACTTAGTTTATTATGCAAATATGTCTTTAGGTTTGAGCATAAGGCTTCCCTTCCAAAGAAAGCCACGCAAATGCTTATGTCTGCCTAGTGTGCCAAGCTTCAGTGATCATTTTTGGTTTGCAGCCATGTAGTTAGCAAGTTCTGTTTTTCTCTCTCTTCTCAAAAGCTTATACTGTAGAATATACATGAATATTTTCATGGATAAGATGAAAATGCGTGTGATTCTGCACACTTTACTTTGAGTATTGTCAACATAATCTAAGCTCGGTTCTGTTTGGGTTGGTCCATCTGGCCATGAAAGCAACCTGCCATTCCAGAATTTATGAAATTAAATGTGTGTCAAGACATATCGAAACCTTAGTGTGCACTGTAAGGTGTTCAAATCTACTGGATAATCTGTCTCCATTGAAGAAGCTTTTTAAAAGTTTCGAGATTATGATAGTATTTTAAAAGCTGTCACTTGTTTTTCGCTCAGTAACAATGTTCAGAGAGCAGTGGATAAAAAGGAAGTCAAGAGGAGGCACTTGCTGGGCGTTGATGTTACCAAGTTAATGCACTTGACCTGGGACAGGGTTCTAACTCTGTGTCACGCCTGGCAGCGTAATTCAAGGACAGTTATGTGCTGAAACCACTTTCCAGCCTCCTGGCAATGTATCCCTCAGCTTTCCTGTCAGTCTTTCACTTTCCTTAGATTGCAAGTTCTCTTGGTGAGAGGCTCTTTTTGTTCTGTTCTTGTTGTTCAAAAAGCACTTTAATAACACCAATAATACTAACAATACAACTACAGCTTGCCACAGAGCTGTACAGATTCATCACTGTACCAGTGGCTGCTGTAGGATTTATTCCAGGCTTTTTCAGATTACAAGTTTGCTGCCTAATTCCTGCTGCTAGCAGGACTGAAAAATAAAACCACATTGTAGATAGATGTGGAAATCAAAGCAATTAACTGCAAAATATGATAAAAAAAAAAAAAATGGGCCTACCTTCTTGCCAATCTTCAGTCACATCAAGAAGACACAGTCTGGCAAAAGGATGAAGATAAGGGTGCAACTGGGACACTTTCATTCATTTCTTTTACAATACAGCTGCATGGAAAGTGTCATTTTTTCTTCCCTGTTCATCTGGAAGAAGTCAATGCAAACACATGACTGATTCTTGGTGGTTATGCTCACAAAACAAACTAAAAGAAAATCAGTTGGTTGCCAGTGTACGTCTAATCCCTTATGGAATAACAATGCACTATCTATTTCCAATTCCCCAGGAGATGTTTTTCTGTGCAAACTTGAACATTTCTACAAGGTAGAAGCGTAACTCCTTATTTTAAAATTGTTTGACAGATCATAAAATCCTTATGACCAACCTTTTAAAATATTTACTCTTTAAGGGATTTCTTCTGATACTTTACAGCCCTGAAGATGTGTTAGTATTGCTCCTTAAAATCTAGTTTCATATGTGGAATAAAGCATAAATACCATTTTATATTGCAAAAATTATACTACAACACATTTTAAAATATGAATAGTGGAGAGGACAAATAAAAGTGCAGTGAGTGTACAGAGTAAGGCTTCATGTATTCGTTCCAACCCAAGTCATTTTACCCAATAAATTCACATGACAAAGTCTCTGCCACACTATGCAGAGGTAATGGGTTAGGTCTGGAAACACCAGTTGCACTTTTGTGGAGCCAGTAAGCCACACAGCTCTACACCAAGCTCCCATGCACTTGCCCTTTCTGTGGTAACACTCTTGGAAATAATTCAGGTGTCTCTGCTACATCTTTAAAGCAAATCGAACTAAAGATAACTCGGAGTTGCCTTTGATTGAACTGTAATGGAACAGGAAAAGAGGCTGAAAAATAATTTTGCATTTATATAAAAAGCAGGGGGTTTATGATGCAAAACATTTCTCTTATACCTTCTCCTTTCTCACTGCTTTCTTTAAAGGTAATGGAAATGGTGAAAATGATAATCCTGAAAATTCCAAAAACCATAACAAATACTTAATTATACCTGAGTTTGTAATGAAAGGTGGATTGAAATTTAGGCTGACAGTGAAAAATATCATTTTGCATCAAGAAAGTACTTCATCTTACTGACTGAGGAGGTTTCTAGAATATTTTGCTCTGTTCTGCACTGCTTATTCAGACATATTTAGAGAATGCTTAGAGACACCAGAATAATCAGGAAATCTCTGAGCAAAATAATGAAAAAAATACAGGCTAAACGATGTGGGAAGTAACGACAACCAAAGCAGAAAGCAATAGGCTGCAGATGTCAACAGGGTATAAACAGTGAGGATGGATAAAACATTTAATGTAAGGCACAGAGATATTTAAGTGTAAACTGAATAGCCAATAAAAGTGGCAGAATAGAAGCTAGTATCCAAAAGGAAGTAAAAGAACTATGTAAGTCTTCAAAACTTAGAATTGGCAAAAAAGTATGAAATATGCTATTGGAAGGAATATAATATTGGCATGGGGTTTGTAATGTAGATCTTACATTATAATAAATACAGAGCTCAGTTTGGATTCCTGTGTGTTGGTTTAAGTCCAGAAGTACAGAATTTGGCCAACGGGGGTATTTATCTGCTTAGATCTAGTTTCTGTAATCTTGTCTTTTAGAAATGTGAACACCCATGCAAGAGCAGAAGTGTGTATTAGCACTTCTAACAAATTCATCCCCTTGTGTTCCTCTTATTAATGTCCTGTGTTTCACTGAAGTGCTGTTGGGTTTTGGTGCTGTTGGGTTTTGGTGCTGTTGGGTTTTGGTGCTGTTTGTTTGTTTACCTGTTGAATTATATCCCTTAGACTAAGTTCTATGTAGGAGTCAATGAAGCTGTCCAAGTTTTTATTAACTTGAAATAAGTTCTAATAATGTCTTTTCTGTGTTGGCTACATATAATCATAAATACAGTTTGAGAAAAGTTATGTCAGTTATTTTATGCAAAGTTGCCTGCCTTGTTTTCTCATTTTTTTCATTCCTTGTATATCAATGCTGGGGATTCAGGGGAATTTCATTTAGGAACTTTAGAACTACTCATAAAGAGAAGACAAAACTATTTGTGAGCCCTAGGTGGTGAGCAAGCTGAAGACTGAATTCCCAGCTGTTGCTGATATGGAGCTTTCAGGCAGAAAGAGAAAATGAAAATCCCTTTGGTCAAAAATTTTTTGTCCATAAGAGTGGAGCATACAGGCAAAAAGAGCTTGCAGTGTGCCTCAGATCACCCAAACATAGGGTCAAAGGTAGACAGATAGAGAGAAAGTATTAAGAGAGGTACAGGAATCATTTTTTGGCTCCATGAGGATAAGAAACAAAAAAAATGAATGGATTGTGTCATTGGTGTGTTGCCCAGCCCACGGTGTAGTCAGTTTATTTAACATACCAATGATGTGGTAACTCTGCTCTGCTTTACTAAACAAGAACAACCAGCTCTGTTGTAGTTTTTGTATAAACGAGAGGGTTTGAGTCTTCATTTATTTGCCCTTTATTTGTTCTCTAGTATGTAAAGCTAAGCATTAACACAAACACTGTGCTTTGTCTAGAAGCTTTAGTCTTACTAGGAGGAAAAAAGAAACACTGAAGTGTGTCTTTTTGATTGGTATCAATATTCTAGACATAGCTTGTAGTGTCCGAATGTCTTTCAAGCTACCTAAATAGCAGTTTGTTATACCTTGATCTGTAGACTTCAGTTTTCCTGTGATCATGTAACAGATTTATATTTTAATTGTAGCCATTGATGCTCAGTAATCACTCTCTAAATGCCAGAAAAAATATTGTAAAAATTTAAATGTTTTGAATTTTCTGTTCTGAAAAAAAAGAAAAAAAGATAAATGGCACTCACTATCGAGCTGTGACCATCTGTTTGATGTAGACAAAATGTTGAAATCTTGTTTATTTAAAATACTGCTGAACAGGAAGCACAGGCTTTGGGGCTTGTGGGAACAGGTGAGTCTGAGGTTATCCAGGCTCAGGCACTGAAGGACAGATGATACTGATACTGAAGAAAAAAGTAAAACTGAACTTTTTTCAGAAGGCCATATTCACAGACTGTTGGAACTCCATGTATGCAACACTGACACTTCATTTTTACTTCCACTTCCTAAAGAAATCAGGCGGTTTTAATGTCCCTGTTTGCCTTTGTCAGTCCAGCAATTAAACTGAAAGAGGGTAGATTTAGATTGGACATAAATTTTTTACGATGAGGGCAGTGAGGGACTGGAACAAATTGCCCAGAAAAGCTGTGAATGTCCCATCTCTGGAAGTGTTCAAGGCCAGGCTGGATGGGGCTTTGTGCACCCTGGTCTAGTGGAAGGTGTCCCTGCCCATGGAAGGAGCTTGGAACTAGATGATCTTTAAGGTCCCTTCCAACCCAAACTGTTCAATGATCAGTCTAATGACATTTGAACCTGTTGGCCAGTTTCAGTCCAATGTGACAGATACGGACAGTTCTTGATGACAGTTAAATTCCTGCTGGCATCCTGGAGTTCAGTATGGGATAAGATATGCAAGCAAAGCAATGCTTGCACTGCAGCAGAGATTCCAGATGGACCTCTGCATTTATCCCTTCACTTTGACCTGCCCCTGGCTATTCCGTGTGCTGTGTCTTGGGGCGAGTGATAGCATATTATGTCCATTTTTCATCTAGACAGTGTGTGGCAAAGCAGGAAGGGAAGGAGATGCTTTGGAGACCTAACGGGGAGGGTAGGTCCTAGGTAGCAGTGTGAAAGGGAGTGCAGGCTATGGGAAGTGCAGGCTGTGGGAATAGCAATTCGGGAAACAAATCTATAGGAAACCAAGTTTTATGGAATAAATGTCATCTTTAATATGCAGACCATGAATGTAAAGGTAGACCTGAAATCTAAATTGCATCTCGAAAAATATGGGCATTTTGGACAGAGTAATGTAGCCACTGACAGACTCATCAGAACAGAGTAGGTGTTGTGACCATCTCTGTGGCTTCCCGTGGTGCCACTGTGGTCTCTGCTGCCAAGAGATTAGGCCTAGAACTTCTTCCAGTGTTGAGTCTTTTAGATATTTTCAGCATTCAGTGGCTGCACTGAGCCTGAGCAGCTGGGTAGAAGGGCTCTAAGCAGCAGAGCCTGGCCGTGTGCAGTGGAAAAGGGAGCACAGGCTTTGCCGCAGAGGAAGCCGGTGGCCAGCCCGTGCAGAACAGGACTGTGTGGCTTGGAGAGGAGACGAGCACTGAGCCTCCAGCCAAACTCTGTTTGCTGTGCCTGTTGGCTGCAATGAAAGCTAAAGCTGGAGCTGCTGTTCGAGGAAGCATTAAATAAGAAGCAAATGTGCTGTTGATAGTGAGTGTCATACTGGGAGCTTGGATAATACCTTTGTTCTTTCTGAGCTGGATAACTATAAAGCCAGGTCAATGGAGGAGTTTGTTGTAGTCGATGAGGACTGGGTTAGGGAGCAATTAAGTAGTCTGGACATCCATAAATCCATGGGTCCAGATGGGATGCATCCGCGGGTGCTGAGGGAGCTGGCTGAAGTCATTGCTGGACCGCTCTCCATAATTTTTGCCAAGTCTTGGGAAACGGGAGAGGTGCCCGAGGATTGGAGGAAAGCAAATGTCACTCCAGTCTTCAAAAAGGGCAAGAAGGAGGACCCAGGTAATTATAGACCGGTCAACCTCACCTCTGTCCCTGGGAAAGTTATGGAACAGCTTATCCTTGGTGTCATTTCAAGGCATATCAAGGATAAGAGGGTCATTAGGGGCAGTCAGCATGACTTTACCAAGGGGAAGTCATGCTTGACCAACCTCATAGCCTTTTATGAGAATGTAACAAGGTGGATGGATGATGGCAGAGCGGTGGATGTGGTCTACCTTGGCTTCAGTAAAGCCTTTGACACAGTCCCTCACAGCATCCTCACAGCTAAATTGAGGAGGTGTGGTCTAGACAATAGAGTAGTGAGGTGGGTTGCAAACTGGCTTAAAGAGAGAAGCCAGAGAGTGGTGGTCAATGGTATGGAGTCCAGTTGGAGGCCAGTATCTAGTGGAGTGCCTCAGGGTTCAGTACTGGGGCCAATATTATTCAATATATTCATTAACAATTTGGACGAGGGAATTGAGTGTACTATCAGCAAGTTTGCTGATGACACTAAGCTGGAAGGAGTGACTGACACGCCAGAAGGCTGTGCTGCCATCCAGCGGGACGTGGACAGGCTGGAGAGTTGGGCAGGAAATAACCTGATGAAATTTAACAAGGGAAAGTGTAGAGTCCTGCATCTGGGCAGGAACAACCCCAGGTTCCAGTATAGGTTGGGAAATTACATATTAGAGAGCAGTGTAGGGGAAAGGGACCTGAGGGTCCTGGTGGACAACAGGATGACCATGAGCCAGCACTGTGCCCTTGTGGCCAGGAAGGCCAATGGCATCCTCGGGTGTATTACAAGGGGGGTGGTCAGTAGATCGAGAGAGGTCTTCCTTCCTCTCTACTCCGCCCTGGTGAGACCCCATCTGGAATATTGTGTCCAGTTCTGGGCCCCTCAGTTCAAGAAGGACAGGGAACTGCTGGAGAGGGTCCAGCGTAGGGCAACAAAGATGATTAAGGGAGTGGAGCACCTCCCTTATGAAGAAAGGCTGAGGGAGCTGGGTCTCTTTAGTTTGGAGAAGAGGAGACTGAGGGGTGACCTTATTAATGTTTATGAATATATAAAGGGTGAGTGCCATGAGAATGAAGCCAGGCTCTTCTCAGTGGCAAACAGTGATAGGACAAGGAGTAATGGGATCAAGCTGGAACACAAGAGGTTCCACTTAAATTTGAGAAAGAACTTCTTCTCAGTGAGGGTGACAGAGCACTGGAACAGGCTGCCCAGGGAGGTTGAGGAGTCTCCTTCCCTGGAGACATTCAAAGCCCGCCTGGACACATTCCTGTGCGACCTCACCTAGGCGTTCCTGCTCCAGCAGGGGGATTGGACTGGATGATCTTTCGAGGTCCCTTCCAATCCCAAACATACTGTGATACTGTGAAAATATATGCACCGTTGGACTGAATAGGCATGATGTTGTTTTGACTTCTATGACAAAATATTGTGCATCCCACCAAACAAGACCTGAAGCTCTAGAAATGTGGGTTGTCTAAATGAGGGAGTGCAGAGTTATAGATGCTTTGTGTCTGAAGCCATTGTTTGCACTTGAGTTAAGGCCTAATGCTTACTGCTGGTACCCAGACAAGCATCTATGTGGATCAGTGAACAGCTCTTGCAACTTATGTACTGCTGATCGGTGGCAATGGAGACAGGCCAGACTAAGCAGGCACAGCAAAGTGGCCCAGAAGTGAACTGGAATGGGATCTGTCACCCTAAGAGGTGGCCTGTCATGCTTGGAGCTGAGGCAGCTGAGTGGGAGGTGTGTGTGTGACTTTGCAGTGCAGCTATCTGCCTGCTTGTATTGTGGCTAACAAACTCGTTTCCTGCTGTACTGGTTCATCAACGATCAGTAGACCACAACAACTTAACTGGGTAAATATGAAGAGATTTTAAATGCATTTAGAGTTTGTTTGTTTTTTTCACTTTGAGTTCTGTTATACTCTGAGAACTTACCTATTCATACTTGCTATTTCATATGCAGATGAAGAGTTAGGCAAAAATGCAAGAACTATCAAGTTTTCTATTGAATCCTGACTTACCAAATCCAGGGAAAAATACCATATCCAGAAGCAAGGTGTTTACTAGTTCTACTTCAATTGGCCTGGGGTTTTTTAGACCTTTAATTAAAAGAAATGCAGGGTTTTACTTCAGTTAACTGTGGAATAACAAGATCATTTAGCTGTTTCATAATAGTAACCTCTTTTGTCAAAGTACAGCTTAATTAAGAGCTAATAATGCAGAATTTCATATAGAATCCTCAAAACAGTGTGCTAATTACTTTATTAAATAGTATTGGCACCAGGTATTTAAAACCTTCAACTTACCTTGCCATAATTAGCTTATTCTCATTAGCTGCTATTTCAGCCTCCAAGAAGCGAAAAGCTGGTGAAAGAAATTACTCAGTAATATTTCTTAAATCTCTTGGTTGTACAAATGATTTACCTAGATGAAAGAGCCTAATTACTTGAAAATGTATAATTGGACCGTCGTCAAGATCATTATTGTATGTGATGTTAAAAAAAAAACAAAACCACCAAACCTGCAAAGGAAGACCCAGTAACATTAAAATGGTATGTTGGATGGAAAAAACCCAACCTTTTTTGATTCAAATAATTTGAGATAAAATTTTCCAAAATAGCTACTTACTTTTTTTTTTTGTATTTTTTAATGGTCCTCAGATTCAGATACCTAGTTAACAGCATCTATGCACTTAAAATCAAGTTTTGGCTCCTGAATATTTTGAAAATTGGGTTCAGTGTGCCTTACTTTGGACACTGAAAAACCAAGATGTATGTAATTGGGCTCCAGCCTGATACCTTATCTTACTGATGCTTAGAAGAGAAGCTGGGTTACCCAGCTAACTGCTTGTTGAAAAGACTCTGACTTCTTTAACTGCTGAGTATGGACCATAATATTATAGGAAGTCAGGTAAGATACTCAGGTGAATGGATCTGGTAAAGAGTCCAAATTAAGCCAGGCAATCAATGGGAGCTTTGGCCATACTGGAGTTGAGCCCCAAGGCATCCCTGTTTGGTAATTGAAAACCACAATTGCTGCAAGTAGAACATAGCTGTCAGTAAACCACAAGAATTTTTAAGTAACTGACACCAGGTACTTTGTTTCATCTCCAAGGATTTTTTGCCCACATATTTTTTGTTTTAAATTCTGCCAGGTTACATGGCTTTTTGTAAATAGGCGTCCTGCTGGCATGTGGCACTTTTAAACTGTTATATCTTTCGAAGGACTTGGTAGACTTATCAAAATCTATGTTTTTAATTGAAAGAATAATTTGTTTCTTGAAGCTACTGTATCTTAATAAACAGGGTTGTTTTTTTCCCATTTTAATTCTGTTGTACAAAGTGGCAGAAATAGTTATATTCAGCTCACATAAAATCTGATATGTTATTAACTTGAACATCTGCACTCTCAGCAGTTTAGCTTTTCTATCCCTGTTTCATCAGTCTTTCTATTTTTGCCGGATTATATCCTCTTGGACATCTTGCTTCCACCAAACTGTAGAGCAGTGTCCTTTCCCCACTTATATAGTTTAGGGTCTATTTATAATTTATGGTCTCTGCCAGCTAAACGTGTTACCAAAAAAGCTGAAGATTTTCTTCAAATTCTTGTCTTGCCCTCTCTGCAGTGTCAGCTTTGCTAAGAGAGTGCACAAACAAAATTTAAGCATTCTTCTCCTTTTGTCTGAAGGATATTGAAAATATTTTTTCAGATATACTCGGTATACCCAAAGCAATTATTCTTTCTCCTGCATAGATTAAATGTTTATGGTAATGGGTGTCAAAATGCTAATCTTTGGAAATCCAGAAAGAATAGACATTGAATTTTAATGATGTTCCACAATACATAATTTATCATGAGGGATACATTTTTCCTCAGAAGCAAAATAGTCTAATAAAATAATGATTCCCAGCCTTTTGGGATGGACCTTCATTGAGGCCGCCTTCTGTTTTTTCTTGCCATGCTGCCTCTCACTGCTTCCAAACGCCCCAAATTCTTGCCCACTGCTTTTCCACCCCCAATAGCTGCCACAGCTTCTTGGACGCCTGCTGTCACGGTTTCGGCGCATCTCACTTTCACGCCCACACCACACCGCTGCTACAGCATTTCTTGTGGCTCCCCACCGCTCCCTCCCCCTCATCTGTCCCTTCCCCGTGCAGGGTGTCCCCTCTCCTGCCTTCTCTGCCACCTCCCTCAGCAGTGCCAGGGCAAATCTGGGAGTGACTGTGGGGCACAGCTTGTTAGCCTGGGCTCTGCTCTGTGCTACGTCTCGCCTCTAATTCAGATACTTTCCTAGTGCCTCTAAGCTTAGGGACTACTATATAAAATATGATAGAGTGGATCTCAAGTACTTCATGGGAAATTTCCAATACTGGCAACTGAACTCTGAAGAGGAGCACAACACTCTAAAAATCGTTTTTGTATGCATCATAAACACAAACTTCAGCCACATATATGTTACATTCCTCAATTCTCTTTTCTGTTTCCTCCCCAACCCTCAATTTTTTGTTTTCTTTTGTTTTTCCTTGAAAGCAAGTGAATTTGCAATGTGGGGAGAAACTTTAGAGAAGGTCAGGTTTTGCAGAAGGGAAATTTCAAGGGAGGCAGGTGGTGTGCACATAGCTGTACAGGCAGCTTCAGTTGCAGAGGACTTTCCTCAGAACACAGGCGTGCTCAGGAAAGGAAAAATGATGTCACTGAAAGTTCAAAATCAAAGGACATCACATCAGTTACAGCTCAATAAGAACTCCAGTCAGAAGTTAAAATGGCTTTAGTTCTGTTTCTTTCCTCTCTTGCAGGGATTAAACCAAAGAGGAAATATGGTACAAAAAATTAAAGCTACTTCTGCATAAGAGCTCCCATAAAGGGGCTTTGTGCGCCTAACTTGTGTGCTTTCACATTACACTTTCTATTAATTTGTTTCACCCTTTCAGAAGGTCCTTGTCTTTATTAAAGAGCCAGTACCACATTAGAAGTTTTCCTCAAAAGCAAAGTAATTTGTAATGTAATTAATCCTTTGATAGCACTGTTAGATGTGAAATAGTAAAGCAAGCGTTTCAGAGATGAGATCTGCTTCCCAAAAAAAAGTGGAGGAGATAGGCTTTCTCAAAAATTATGAAGCTGACCTTCCATGATTTTTTTACTAACGTGAAAGCGTGTGCTGATTTGAAGTTTAGGATATTGCTGCTGCTGCCTTATGAGGCTATGTCTGTCTGCTTGCCAATTTAGTTAAAATCCATGTGGTTGCAAGTAAAATTAACAGCATTTTAGGCTATGTACATGTTTTTCAAGTGTCTTAAGTTCTTTAGCAGCTTTTGAGTAGGAAAATAGTCATTAAAATGTTGATCTGACTACAGAAACAAATCATAGTTCCTTTTTGGTGAAGCATAGTTTAGCAAAGTGTTTTCATTTATTTATTTGATCAACCAAGATATTTGGTTCTGAATATTTGTCATGATGCTGAAGAAATTACTACAGTCTGTTTACCAAAGACAAGTCAATACTTGTGACTTCTCTGTGACAGACTATGAAGTGAAAACATGTAAAGAGATATTTGAGGACAGGAGGCAGGATGGTTTCCTGACTATGGAAATGGGAAGCAAGTTCAGCAGCAGGAATTTTATCCTTGGGTTTACTGCTGTTTTACTTGAGCAAGAGCTTTTGTCATCCCATGTCATCTGTCTATGCCTCTGTTCTGTCCATAAGACGAGAAAAAGCAAATGAAACTGTTTCCTTTGTAAACAAAGTTGGTATTTCTGATTGAAAAGTGACAAAAATAGCTAAACATTATGGTTGTCAAGAAAGAAGGAGGCCATCTATACAAAGGAAGGAATTTTCATACGTTTTCATTGCGTGAATATTTCAATAAAGAAAAATACTCTTAGTTCCTTCCATTCCATTTGTGACCTTAGAGCCCATTTTCTCCTAAATTCTCTCTCAGTTAAGATCCCAGTGGCAGTTACAGCACCTTACATTTGCTGAGATATTTCATCAGAAATGAAATAGCAATAACTTAAATGGGGTGATGCTGATTAAGCATCTCAGAATCTGGCTTTATTTATGATATTAATTCATCATGCTATAAACCTGGCAGATGCAGGGATTGCAAGAATTGTGTTTTGCTGTTGTTTTGCTGTTGGGATAACTTTCATCTATTTCTGGGATTATAACAGGGCCTTTTTCTGAGATTCTTTTGGACTGTTGGTGAAGAAGGGCATCTTCAACATATATTGAATTCTCACATTTGATTCCTGAGACCAGGAATTTCCTAAACATAGTATGTGAGCTTAGGAAAGTTTGCAAAGAAAGTGCTCCATTGTATCTATGTACATGAAAGATTATGCAGCCAGCAATTTGTTTTCCTTATATTACCAGTGGAAATACAACATATGTACTAAATAATTATTTATAAACATATGAAAGTTTTACTCAACAGTTTTTTAAAAATAATCTTCAGTACTAGTGCATTTATATAACATGTCATACAGATACCCAGAAGGGCTTTTCATAAACCAATCATAAAATATACAGAAAATATCACCAGCTTACCTTCAGCATATGAAATAGCATTTAAAAATGAAATTTCAGGCATTTCCTCCCCCTACTTCTCTCTCTTTCTGTCTCTCTGATAGAAACTCACAGTAATAGGCCCTGCCATCTGCTACAATATATTTTTCATGAGTTTTAACATTTTGTTTTTAGAACCTGAAAGATGAGTAAAATGTCAAGTCACCCAGAAAATAATCATAGGCATGACAACTCAAATGTTATTTCAGCTTGTCTGTACAAAAAGTGGTTCACAGCAGGTCTGTGCCCTCCCCCTTTGCAGACAGAGCAGCTGGAGCAGGTAGGCAGCTACACCCTTGGTATTAGCTGATACGTTTTCAACAACCACCGCAAGACTTTAGCAGATCTCCTGTTGTTAATGAGGGTAACGTGGCCAGAAAAAAAAGAGACCAAACAGTGGCATCGCTTTCGAAGTTTGTTCTGTAGAAGGTGAACTTCAGCTTTCCCTTAGAGTTCCATGTTATTTGAGTATTATTTGGAATGTCTTATCATGACTGCTGGCCAAATAAAATGCGAACACTAGGTAATAATTGAGGTGCGAAGGTGATAACTACACCAACAAAATTAGTTCCCGGTGAATAAGTCAACTCTGTGTTGCATTATCATAGAAACATCATGGGTTTTTTGGTGCTTACAGCACAGAACTCCTTCCAGGTTGTGTTTCTCTGGCATTTCCAGCTGCTCTTGATTTTTCCTATTGTTTTCCCATCGTGCTGAGACTAGACTGAAGCTGGCAAGCTGAGAAGTTGTCAGAAAGGTGCAGGATAAGACCTTCAGCTCAAAAGATGCTCACAGTTCTTAATCTGGAGGGAAAGTACTGTGCAGCCCATTCATGCGACTTTGCTGTCAAGCTGCATTCAGGATCTCTTTCATTCAACAATACATACTGTTAACATAAGAAATGTATAACTGTATCATTTGTGTCCTACACTTTTAACTGTGCAAAGATAAAATTATTTCACTGAATGAGTTCCCAGCAGTTCAAGGATGGTTTTCATAATAAATCCTCTCCAGATTTGCAACCTTTCATTTGAATAAGAAGCCTCCTCAGTGATCTTTGCTCTCTCCTCTGTCAGCCAGTGCAAAAGCCCTTGTTACACTGTGGCAAGATTTTTCTCTTAATATTCCACTTCAGAAGTCTCAAGCTTGTTTTCAATTATATCCATTCTGTGCTTCATTTTACTCCTTCCTTTAGAATGTCCCATGTTCACAGGGCATTTTTCAGGCGTTCCAGTGAAACAAGATGGACTTTAGCTTACTAGTACTGTTCTTTGAAACCTCCTATGCTCTTGTCGCTGGAGCTATACTGCTGAAGAAGACAGTGGGAGAGACAGATTACTCCCAGATCTGAGAGGACCTGAAGAAATTGAAGGCAAAATAAAATGGCAATTCTTCCACATATCTAGCTTTATGTTTAGTGTATATTTAATGAATGTGCTTAGGCATAATGTTTTGGTCTGCTGAAATGGTGAATGAGGCAAATAGTACTGATGACTCAGAATTGAAGCCACTCATGTTTCCTCAGCCGTGTCAGCAAAATTCAATTTTGCAGCCCCCCCCAGGACAGGGACAAATTACTGTGTCTCCTATTGCTGCAGATCAGCTCCCTCGAGCACCAGCTTCCCTGAGCCAAACACAGCTACAAGCTTAGTGCATTCACTGGGGCATCAGATGCAGGACAAGAGAGGACTGGAGAGCGGCTGGGTCCCCACTTTGAGCTGTGCTGCAGTCTCTCAATGGGACCAGGTGAAAACACTCAGCTCTGGAAAGGGTGTGTTGGCAAAGGCAAGCACAGAGTGGGGACAGATGCACCAGCTGTGGTGTGTGGCCACCTCTTACTGGGGATGGGGAGCTCCACTGGGCCTGCTGCCTCTTGAGGTTGGTGCGCAGGGGAGCCCCTGCTATTGTCACTGTTTGCCTGATTTTGTCACTGTAATGCTGTAGGTACGATAGTTTGAGGAAACAGGCTTGACAGAGTTTGCAGATGGAGATTGTACTTTCATTAGATGAGCCCTGGAAAAGACCTAAAGAAGAGCTTGTTTACCTCTCTGATAAGGTGGATATCACCTCCATCTGTAAAATGAATCATATTTTAAGGATCTGTAACTTGACTATGTTATGCATATATACATAAAGCTGAACTTGACTTCCACGCTAACATTTTATTGTTGTTGGGATTCCAGTTAAAAAAATAATTGTAGATAAATTACTCAAAAACGTTGAAAGTAGCTATAGTTAAAATTCCTGGCACATATTTTTTCAGGGCATTAAATTGTCATTGAATTTCAAGAGTGGGGAGCCTACTGAACCTTTAAACCTTTGAAAACCTCCAGTGATTTTAGTCTTGTGACTTTTTAAATACATTCCCCTTTCATAACACGCTTAGAGTTACTAATTTCTTACAAGAGTATTCCTTTTAATCACTTTATTAAAATTGTTGTGCTATAATGTACATTGACTTTGAAAACTCTTTGCTGGACTTTGACTTATAAATATTTCCTTTTCTTTCAAAGGTACTGCATGAGCGCCTGTGTCCAAGGGTTTGTGTGTGCTGTAGCTGGCCATAGTCTTCTGATGTGCTGTGTACGGTGTCACAAATCTCCAAAGAATCCAATGTGTTCATAAATTAGCAACTATCAAGTGCTCAGTTGAAAACAGGCTATTTGGAGAAACTTACACTCCAAGTCTCATTTTAGAGGAAGTTTTGCGTTCTTACGTTTTGTTCTTGCTTTGCAAAGTTTTATTTTGAATTAGAAGGCTAGGTTTCTTTGTGACACCTGGAAAGCTGAAATGGTGGACAACAGCAGAGCACAAGAATTTGGCAGATAACTCCTGAAAGCAATATGTAAATCTTGCGAATGACAAATCAAGAAGAGCATATTGAAATCAGAGAGTGAAGCTGTATCTGACAAATAATAGCTCTCCCCTTGCTGTTTTTTTGTTTGTACTAATTTAGTTGCAAGTACATGTATGCTGAAAGCCAGTATGCTAACAGTCTGAGAAATCTGTCAGAATTTGGGGGAATTTAGGATTACATTATTTGATGTGGAATAGTTTTCATCTTGCCTCTTTCTGTTGTTTTGTTTTGCTTTCATTGCCAGTAATTTTGAAACATAACTAAAATGCTGCATATGATCTAGAGAAACAGGTTGCCCAGAGAGGCTGTAGATGCCCGATCTCTGGAGATATTCAAGGCCAGGCTGGATGGGGCTCTGAGCAACCTGATCTAGTTGAAGATGCACCTGCTCATTGCAGGGGGGTTGGACAGGTTGACTTTTAAAGGTCCCTTCCAACTCAAATCGTTCTCTGATTCTAGAAAACACGGTTCTTATAGATGCTGTTCACCTTAGTGAACAGAGCAGCAGCCGGGGATATGAGATCTGAATTTCATTCTTGGCTGTGTCTCAGATTTACTGAAGAATCATTTGAAGGTCTTTTCTCTGGCCTGTGCCTTTGTTTTCCTGGCTCATGATCCAGGGAGTAAAAAAGTATTTAATAGCTGGCCATCTAAATGAGGAAAACAATGGAGTTTGCATGCTGTCTTGAATCTTGTAATGAAACTATCTATTACTTCTTTTTCATATATAAAGAACTGTTTTTAAATAGCAAAACCAATTGAAAATATATATGCCTGTAAAAATACTTGTATTGTGAAATTAAACTTCTGTGCCAGGTGTAGTTTTCTACAGGTATGTTTATATGGTATTTTTCTTTCAGGCCCTGCTTGACACTCAGAACCTTTTGAGAGCTCAGATTACAAATTTTACTTTCAACCTGGGATTTTCAGGGAAATTTTATCACACAGGTAAGAATTTAATAATAAAATCACTTTCATTTTGATGGTGTTCTTTCTAGTAGGAGGGAAACAGGGATAGGGACTAAGGGTCAGAGTAGAGAGAAGAGCTTCCTTCATAACAGAATCACTAAAAAATCAAATTGTTCTTTCTTCCAGGCTGCTTTGTGTGGTTTACTGATTTGAATATTTCTCCTAAAGTTATTATTCTGGATTAACTTTTTGTCTGAGCTGTAGTCTCTCTGGAAATAACCATGTACGTAGAGTCTGTAAATGCCTCTTTGCAGCCACGTTTATTTATTTTTTTAATTTCCTTTTTTTTCTTAAACAAACAAACAAAAAGGTGGTCATTCTTTGCATAATAGTCCAGTAAGTAGAGCAATGATGTGGAAGTAGGAAAACCAGGCTGTAGTTTCTAAGAGAAAGACTAAGCCTCTCAGAAAAGTGTCCTTTCAGACTGTTAAGTTTCCTGAATAAGAGGAAAGTTCCTCCTCCTGCAAGCTGGGACATACAGACATGGCAGAACCACAGGGCCAGGAGCAGAACTTGCAAGAGCCAGTCCAAGCATGGGGTGACAGCTTTCTATAGGTTTCTATGTATTACATACGTGTCATTGGATAACAGCAAAATCAATCTGGAGGGTGGAATAAACACATCTCTTATTGTTTCTTTATAATTTCATTCAGAGAGCGGGACAGGAAATTTGAGGTAGCGCAGATGCTTGCTGCAGAGCCTGCCCCAGGAAATGGAGAGGGGGAGGCTTGTAGAATTGGTGAACTGGATTTTTCTCTGCATCTGTTCCCTGACTGCACTTATGTGATAGTTTTAGGTGGGCTGGAACATGTCAGGATGAGGTACCTATAATTCTAATAATAAGCTGCAGTGCCTGCATTAGGTGCCAGTATGAAACAACTTGGATTCTTCCTCATCTTTTATTAAAAATCAGCTCCTTTCAACCTGTTGAGTGATAAATTCCACTGATCAAATAAAATTTCCTATTGACTTAACTGAGAGATCTGCTGAGCTACCACAGTTCATCCTTTAGGACAGTTTAATCTCTATGTAGAGATATCATAGCAGTAGATATTACCCATTATAATAGCTTCATATTTAAACCACTGTAGAAATAGGGAGAAATAAAAGATAAGGTATTGAATAGCATGTGATATAGAAGAAAGAAGGTGCTCTTTATGGACAAAAAGAAAGAAAAAGACACACAAGTGAAATAAGACAACATCAGAGTCTGGAAGAGAGAGACAAAAGACAACGCGAGATAACATTATAGTTGAAGGATATTAGCAGAAAAAGAGGGAAGTGAAGTGACATGTCAGGTGAGACTAGGAACCAAAAATAGATTTATTCAAAACCAAAGATAAATATACAGAGCTTGAATATGCTCGACTGCTGCGCATGTTACATAGCAGAGGAGTGAGCATTCCTCTTCCTGTGCTCAGTTGTGTACCTTGGTCAGTATTATTTGCCATGTTAAGAAGAGGCAGGCAAAGAAGTTTGTTATTCAGAGCTGAACAGGTGGAGAGGAGAGCAGCTGGGGCTGCACAGTCTCTCCACGGGTCTTTCTAGGCCTCAGAAGACTTCAGGTAAACTCAGTAAATGTCCAGGTTTCAGCTCTGCAGTCCAGGTGTCACCTGCACAGTGCAGAGAGACTAGAGATGCCTTCATATATTCACATGCAGGATGTCACTTTTCCATCCATTCCCATCCCTTCCTCCCCCTTTGTCTTGCCTAGAATTGCCCAGTCCTGACTGCCAAGTTTGTCACCAGTGTCTCAGCAGGCAGAGGTACATTCCAGACCACTTCTTGTGCCTCAGTTGACAGTTAGATGCTTTGGAGGGAGCATGCTCATGGGCTTCCTGCTCTTGGTTGAGTGGGATTTGGCAAAGGTATTGTGTATTTGTAGTACAAACTGGCCCAGTTAGTGCATGTAAATTGAATGAGTTGAGCTGCTCTCTCTTACAACTCGTCCCTTGCTGTGGCTTTCTTCCTTTCATGATATGCTTTCTTCTCCATGATCTGGCTATCGTATGACCTTTAGGTAGTGCTCTCAATTTCTTTGATACTGTGTGAACATCACACAGGGCCCCATGGACTGACATGGAGTCTTAAAATTTAATGATTCTACAAATCTTGATACATCATTACATATGTCTGCCCACATTTTTCATTCAGTGCTTTAGTTCCCTCAGAGATAATGGAGAATAAAATCACAACAGTGGAGGTATGTCAGACAAGGTTTATTGAAGGAAAGAGAAGAAAGCAAAAGGCATATAATGCTAGTGAGAGTATGGCCGCATGGATGTGAAAAGCATCAGAGCTGAATGTTCATCTGAAAGGCTGAAAAAGGAGAATGGATGTTGCAAAATGCTGAAAGAAAGGATTTGTGAAGTTGTGTTCATTGTTGAAGGGGGTGGGAACAATCAGATAAGCAGGAAACAGGCACACGTTGAAGAAGTGTTAAGATATATGTTGCCAAAGTTTAGCTCATCAAGTCCTTACAAGGCAGACTGTTAAGGGGCTATTGAAATTTGGCTGCTTTTGACAGGACTAGCCAGTCACTGAGATGAGGATAGATACCTGGGCTTAGGGGTGTGCAGGGTGTCCTGATCTGCCAGCTGATTAGACACTCTGACACTTCCCATCCCCTGGCTGCTGTCAGATACTCAGGCTGAGTCTCTGCGAGTAGGTTATCCAGAGCTAAAGCACAGGCCTGAGCACCGAGGGTGGGTTGCTGTTATCGTCAGATTACACAAACGGAGGGTGGGTTGTTGTTCCTGTCAGATCACACGAATGTCCTCTGAAGTGCTCAGGGTCCTGCCAGCCCTCACTCTCCACATAGTGCCCTGTGCACCCGAGGACACCCCGGTGGGTAGCTGGGGTGCAGCTGCCTCTCTTGCAGGCTTGGGAGGATTTACGAGCCTCAAAGCAACCAGGCAGCTCAGGGTGAGAGGACAGCCCTGCTGCTGGGTTATTGACTGCGGCAGCTGCAGCAGGAGAGGTGTGGGGGAGCAGCGGGGCCATGCGCTGCTGCACGAGCGATTCCCCTTCACCAACACAGCAGCCAGAAACGGCGGCAGGGCCTGTTCTGGCACCACATCCTCAGGAACGGGCAGGACAGCAGCTGGAAGACAGGCCGGGGACCTGAGAAATAACTTGGTGAGCTCCAGCCACCTTTTGTCTCTTCAAAGATGCAGGTTTCTGATATACGCCATAATCGGAAAAATAAGAATTAGCAGGGAAGCAAAAATAATTGTATTATGCGTTATATTTTGAAAAGGCTGCTGGAAAAAATACTTCAAGATATCATAGTTAATGAAAGGCAAAGAAGTTGGATCAAGGAGTGAATTTAATTTGGGCAACAAACACAAAAAAAAGAATCATCAACTTTTTCATTTATGTTCTTTAGTAAATGATCTCGTATACAATTTCTCCAACTCTGTCCTTTAGCTGTTAATGTTACACACATAGCACGTGTGTGGGAACTGTGCTGTGCCATGCATTCAAGATGCTGTGAAAATGGGGCTCTCAGTCTTTTACTTGGCTAGAAATACTTTAGGAAAAGGGGTTTGTATTTGGAAACATTTTAAATCCCCAGTACTTTAAATGATCACATTTTACTGTGTTAATTTCTTTCTTATATTTTTCAGACATTTGCAAGAATATAATAAAAGTAGAGACTTTATTTGGGGGATACTCTTTTTTCTTTCTGCAGGCACTGAGGAGGAAGATGAAGGCGATGACCTGTTGTTGAGGTCTGTAGATGAGTTTTGGTGGTTTCCCCATATGTGGAGTCACATGCAGCCTCATCTCTTCCACAATGAGTCATCACTGGTGGAGCAGATGATCCTCAACAAAAAATTCGCCTTAGTGAGTTGTATTTTTTGCACTTTACGTTGAATTTAGGTATTCAGAAACCATTATTCCTATTTTGTTGGAGAATCAGTTCTTGTAGAATTTGTTTTCATGTCAAGTAATTGCAAAAAAAAAAAGTTTTGATGGAGTGATTTTTGTAGTCACTGTATTTTGTGCTATGAAAATTCCTTTTCTCTACAGTTTGGATTTTCTTCTCAATTAAATTTGTTTTCTGCATTAGTTTATGAAAGATTTTGAATGGAAAAATTCTTTCGGAATGTGGAATTAATACATTCCCATCTTAGAAATTCAATATAGATAAAAATTCTTCAACTTCAATATTTTCCAAAATAAAATTTTTTCTAAATACCCCATTGTTTAGATTAGAGAAAAAATCCAGTTTTCTGAAAGAAGAAACACTCCATCAAAACATGTCAAATGACTGTGAAAACACTTCATGTTAGAATTAATTAAATGTGCCACATTTTCAAAGATTCTTTTCTGTGGTGGTAGCCGTTAATATCTTAAATATTCCCTCTGGATCAGCTTAATGAAAACTTTTTTTTTGAAAAGCATTGCCTTTACTAATTTTTTGTTCACAGCAAAGCTCTGAAAAAAGTTTCAGTGAGAACATAAGAAAAAGTAAAACCAGATCTTTGGGTCTGAGTATACCAGAGAAACAGACTTACCTTTTCTCTACAGTTACTTTCATACAATAACACCAAACTGCCATATGTAGTACGTATTGTTTGTCTGAAGAAATGGTCCAATGTGAAGACATAAAGTGCTAGATCAGAATACTTCAGCAAACTTGTTTGCTGAAATACACCTGCTCTTCCAACAGCCTAACTTTACTTCTCTCTTTTCAAAATATAGTGGTTGCTCTTTAGCTGGCAAGTAATGACTTTGTTCCTTGAAATATCAGAACAAAAACAAGGATGTGCTTGTGGTCATCTGTCAGTGAGTGCAGGAGGAAGGCAGAGACCTAGAATATCAAGCAATTACAATTTGTAACTGAAAACTTTGCTCTTAAGTATACTCTTTCTTTCTACCAAAGGCTGTACTAGGTTTACTGTAAACTGTAGTACTGAGTACAGGCCAGCTCAGTTTTATTCTTTGTTTAAAGAAAACATTTCAGTGAATGTTGAAACCATGAAAATTTTAAAATCCCATGTCCAAACTTCCTTTTTTTCTGTGATTCTGTGTACTTTGCAAGTTCCACTGGAAATTAAATTAGTTCTTGTATTTCTGGTGTGATGCAAAAAGACTTAAGAAATCCTCTGGGATTAGTCCACAGTATGCAACCATTGAAGTATGTTATTAGAATAATTCATATTCAACCCCGGTTTTGATAATTTCATCTGAATTTCTGTTTTCTTGCCTACTTTATACACCCTTAATACTTACAGATACCTTATATTACACATATATATAGCTTCAGACATGAAGTTACTCATTAAATTTGCTTAAAGCATTTAGATTAATAACAAAGTATCCTGCTTTTTTGAAAGAGGCTGAAATTGTTGATGTTTCATGCATTATCAAACTGAATGTGTGTATCGTGTGTGAAATGCTCAACTTGGGAATTACAGTCGCTAAGAAATAACAGATATTAATACATTGAAGATGATAGGCTCATAATTAGAATGAAATATTTTAATTACATCTTTACATATTGTTAAACATGAGGGAAAAACCCTTAAAATTCAGATGTTTGTTTATAGCTGAATGAAGGAGATTAAATGGGACATTAGAGAATGCAATTTCTTAGATGTTCTGCGAAGATTTTTCTTTCTGATGTTCATGCATGCTTAAGTGAAGTAGAAAAGATAGAACGATGAGAATTGGAATATCTGTAATGGAATTAAGTAGTGTGAAGCCATATAACTGATGGCATATCCATTCTTTATCTCCTCATGCAGTAAACCCAATAGGCCAGATCTTAATCGTTCTCATTTTGGCAGATTACCCGTAGTGCACCCCCGGTGTAAACTGGCAGATGATGTACTCCCTGCTGCAGCTGATGGGGTGTTTGGGTCTTACCTAGGAGCGGGACGGCCTTACAAGAATTCCAGTGTGTGTGCCATAAAGTGCTAAAGGGAAATAATAGTTTCACCAGTATTTTAAATATTGAAAAATTATGGTTCTCAAGTGTGATTAAATCATACCTGTCTGTTACACATGACATTACGCTAAGTCCAAAGTACCCTTTATTAAGGAAAAAATAGCTTTCTTCCCTTGCAGCCTTCACAGCTTTAAAGTCTAATTTCTCATTTTTTTCGAGACCAGAAGCAAATTCTGCTTTTTGTGAGTACACTTTGTTTTGAGCTATTAGTAAAGCTGTCAGATTTGAATTATAGTCTAATATTGAATCCTGAATATTTAAGCTTCTAAGTCCAGTATCTTAGCATTCCTGCAGTAGTCCACTGCTCCACCGGAAAATATTAAGATGACCTGTTTCATGCACCTGTTTGTCTTTGAGATAAGAGAGTTTTCCATATTCCTTAGTAACTAGTTTATTCAAAGGAAGGGACCAAGTATCAGCCTATTCTTACCTCTGCACACAAAGTGTGATTAAAAAATATGATGAATATGACAATAAAAATACAAACAATGTAAAAAACTCTTGAACAGAATTCAAAGGTCATTCAAAGGCAGTTTTCCTAAATCATTGCAACGCAGCAACATCTTGTGGACAGTGTATTCTGCTAATCAGACCATTACAGAAATACCTGCTGTATAGTGTTGCCTTGAAAAGTAACCTGTAAGAAAAGATAAAAGGTGTCAAATTTCATTAGAGTGTGTTGGAAACTACCAACTGGAAAGAAAATATATTGAATGTCAAGAGAAGGTAATATCTGCAAGCTCATGTATGTAAACAAGATAAGTGACAGGAGTCTGCAAAAATGAAAGACGTGCTACAAAAGAGGTTAGTCTAGAACGTCTACCTATTATCCTTAGAATTTTACAAGTTATTGTCTTTTCTCCTTTTTTAAAATGACACTAAATAGATTAAGCTGGTTTTTCAATATGGCTTCATACTTTGATTGACTAGAAGGGAAATGCAGTGACTTTCTGTGAAATTCAGCTAACAATCCAAGTAATTGTGTAGGTACATGTAGTGGAAATCACACTTTTGTTATTGTAACTGCCAAATGCTACCTGTTATGTTGAACATGTGCCAGTAATTTTATCTCTGAATTCTTAGTTTGTGAGCAAATTCCTTAGAAGAACTAGAAAGAGTGCAGCTTTCTGTTTAATGTATTGATTGATCAGTGTAATATACGTCTATATCACTCTTCCCTAGATAGTCATAAAAATATTTATTGAAAAGGCTTTTGTATTAAAATCCTTCATTTCATTTTCACCACGCTGCCTTCCATCTCCCTTACTTATTAGCATATTTTGATATCACCATTATTCACATTTCAGACCTGGTTTTGATCTCTCACAAAGGATTTGAGAAATGCTGAAACATCAAATTTCTTACATTTTTGAAAGCAGTAATTGTTCTGTTCTATTTTAGGAACATGGCATTCCAACTGATTTAGGCTATGCGGTGGCTCCACACCATTCTGGGGTCTATCCAGTACACGTCCAACTTTATGATGCCTGGAAAAAGGTCTGGAATATCAGAGTTACTAGCACAGAAGAATACCCACATCTGAAGCCTGCAAGATACAGACGAGGCTTCATCCACAAAAATATCATGGTGAGTTGTATTTATGATGTTCATATTACAACCACTCTACCGTTGATGAACAATTTATTTCTAAGTGGAAAAGCATGGTATCCTGAAAGTTCACGTTGTGAGAAGCACATATTGCTGTGCATAAGTAGCAAGATATATTTGACAGTATCTTGTTAATTAAAATCGGTCTGTTGCTGATGATGTTACTTCTGATGAAGGTGGCCTCCAGGCACCCCACTGTTAACAGTTGCCAGACTGTTAACTGTTCTAGTCCTACTGTTAATTCTGGTGCAGAGATCTCAAGGAAAAAGTCAATTTTGCATCTTTTAACAGAATATTATGGGTTAGATTTTTAGCAGGTTTTAAATTTGCATAATATGATTAACTGCAAAAGAGTTTTGCCAGTTTCTGCCATCTGAGAATCTGGGTCTTGGTGCATAAATATTTTTTAATTCTATTTGAGCGGTGCACAGTTGCCCTCCTTTTGCTTCTTGCCATGCAGAAATGTGAACTGTGCTTTGAGCTGTGGCTTAACCTGCACTGAGCCCAGGCCAGCAGTCTGGACACAGGGCAGACATTCCCAAGAAGGTTGAAGGGAAGGAGGGCACACCCACCCTTGCCCACCCTCTACCTCTAGGCTATGGAACAGCCACAAGCCAAATCACACAATTTTTCTGTATTACATAATTCACAGCGTTGTTTGCTGACAGCAGTATTTGCCAAAAGGGTTTATACACAACTGACACGAAAAGCGTTATGCTAACACCATCTGGTCACTGAGGTGTAGGCTATTTCTGATTCACATAATGTCATTATTATCTCAGAAGTGTTTCAAAACAACTTTCTAAAATACTTGATGATATGTTCTTGAGTGACTTTCTTTTGGAGCATGTAGCAGAGCAGTGAATGGGAAAGATCAATGTGTGTGTGTGCTGTGTTATACTTGTGGTTGCAACAAGCAGTTTTGGAGGGTCAAGTCCCTTAGCACAAGAGCTGCCACTTAGCTTATAACATAATAAAAAGTCCGTGAGTTACCATAGATACCACTTTTCTAAGCCAAATACTGATATTTAAAAGTTTAGATCTATTTTTGGATGAAGCAAACTAAAGTGATCTCCAGACACCCAGGAAAAAGAATTGACACCACACAGATTTGAGCTACATTTGTTTGCCTCAAAGCAATAGCTGCATGTAAAATAATGGGTTTGTGGATATGCTCATGGGGCATGAAGCATTCCAGGAAGATTGATTGACTCTCAGAATCTCCAAAAATCTTTCATAAATTTTTGTAAAAACATTTCATTTGAAGATGCATAATGAGATTTAACGCAAGGTCACTAGGGCCAAAAATCTATTTCCAACAACAGTTGTGTAAAACCACCTGTTTGGGGAATTTCAAGCTGCCAGTTCTTCAGGGCAAATGCATTAATATTTTACATCTGCAGGCTTATACTGATGAATACATGCGGAAGGAAAATCATTGTGTAATATTTGCCAGAGCATTTCCCATCCAGTACAGCTTTAATGCCTCCCTCTGTGAAGAATTGCTCTCATATTTTGTACGTGAAGTCTGGAGTTTTTTAAAAAGTATATGCAAGTTTATCGCAAATACACAAATTCCACACATTTTCTGACAATGCTGAATTTATGATCTGTGGTCACAATATCCTGTATATTACAAAAAAGATGTTGAGAAATGAAACTACAAGAAATAAAAAGGATCTACAAAACCACAGTCTATGTCAAGTAAGGGATTTGTATATTTCAAAAGTTTAAGCTATTATATAATATCATAAATTGGACCAAGAAGTTCGAGAACAATGCCAGTTTAAGAACTGTATGTGAACATCAATACTCTGTTGTCTTTCCATTAAAAACAGACATAATTTAACTACTGTCCAGTGAATTATTTTCTGAAGTTGATAGAAAACATTTTGAAGTTCTGCTGGAAAACCTAACTGCATTCGTTAGTTATTCCTATTCAAAAGACTAGTTCTTTGCTGCTTTTTAAAAATCCATGCTTTTCTTTTTGCTACTTTCTATTGCAATCTGTGTAATAAAACTAGCACGGTTGAGTGAGAAGCAAATATTATAATACAAGTCATATCTCAAATGAAAAGTGGAACTGAGTAATACAATATAGACTGATAATATTTCAGGTTATGTTTCAAATTATTTTGAAATCTCAGGAATCTTTGCTGACCAGACTTCAAATGCATATTGTTATTATCAAGTGTTACAGACAAAATTAGTTTGAGGAGGTTCCTGAATTGTAACTTATCAATTAAGATCAATCTCCAGTTTTAAACAAAATGTGATGAATTTTTGGATGTTATGATTTCACTGATAACAATAATAATGTTGTTTCTTTCAGTAAGCACTATTTATTGATCTGCCAGTGTATTAATCCAACCAGATCATTATTGACTTCTGGCAAAGTTGTGATGCCAGATCTACCCAGCAATTATCACCAAGAAACATTATCAGTTTTATTTTACTTATCTGACACCTATTATGTCATGAAAAGTATAAACATTTTTGTTCTGTGAATTTCTCTTGATTTTAATTTTCTTTACGTAAATTTAGGTGCTTCCTAGGCAAACTTGTGGCTTATTTACCCACACCATTTTCTATAAAGAGTATCCTGGAGGCCCAAAGGAACTAGACAAAAGTATCCAAGGAGGAGAGTTGTTCTTCACAGTGGTTCTCAATCCAGTAAGTACAATGTAATTATTTTTTTGTAATTAGTTAAGGAAAAGTTACTAATTGCTTCAAGGCTCATCAGCTGGGTCTCCCAAATAGTGATGATTGGTCACTGTGAGCTCTTCTACTTTTTCAGTTCATTAATGTAAGATCTAATATTGTGTGAGTTTTGTTAGTTGTACAAAGATAATATCTGCTTTTTTTGTCAACTGATTTATTAGTAATGCTGTAGTAGCAACCGTTCTAGTTCTTCTTTACTTTTGTACGAAATAGGGACACCAAGCTTTAATTTTTAAAATAATTCAAGCATTAAAAATGGGTATTACTATGAGATGAGTACCTCAGGCAAAGTCCATTTTCCTACTTTGCCAAATTCATGTTGGGAACACTCATTGATTTGAGAAAGTTACAAGCAAAAGGTGCTTGCACTTAAACCCGTTTTAAGCATTTTCGGTTGCCGAATCATAATAGCTTCAAAGTAAATGAAGCACGTAATTAATACGTCTGCTTAACCTTTCATTTATATTTAATGGAAGAATAAAAAACAAAGGAGGTTATGAAACTACAGAATACTGGCAGAACGGTATAGTACTTCAAAGTAGCATGGGATTAGGTCCGTTGCATTAAAACTGACCTTTTAGACAAGCTTTTAGGTGAGTTTTTCAGCCAAAGTCCAAATGAAACACATAAATAAAATTTACCCATTTTGTACAAATGTAATCACTAGGACTCATTTTTTTCAGAACACCAAAGGGAACAACTCTAATTCTTTGGAATAATAGCCTAAATATTTTTGTGCCCTTTTTTAATCTTCCATAATTTAATGTAAGTCCAAAGGAAAAAAGTCTTCTGTCAGTGACTTTAGAAATTTATAAGCAGGTGTGGTTTTCAAGCCTTGAATTCTTTCAGGCTATAGTTTTGATTCTTCTTACAGTGTTTTGTTCTCCTTTTTCATGTTCACACTAGGAATAGGAAATAAAAACTTCACTTCCTGAGCACACATGTGGTCTCCCTGCTAGAGGATGGCAGTAGTCTCAATCCTAATTTTGATGATATATATCATGTCAGGCACATGTTAACAGAGGAGAGGCATGGAAAATTCCTTGGTTGGAAGGTATTGGTACTATAGCAATGCTCTGGCAATATGTGGATTTTAAGTACAGGCTACTAGCTTAACAAACAAGACTTGGAGGAAGACGTAACAACATTTTGAGACAGCACAAACTGTATTCCGTATCGAAACACAGCCACGACTTAGCCAAAACACATTATACCATCTTACTACAGTGGGGAAACAGAAAAATTTAGTGTGGTTGCTCGAGGCATAAACCCTTTATATTAAAAGAATGAAGAGAATAGAGAGGAAGACAAGATAAACAGTGAAACAATCATTATTATTGGTATTAATCTTGGAAGTTTAATCATGCCTGCCTAACATCCTTATATATTACTGAGATCTTTGATTTATGCGTTGCATTGTGGACTGTGTGATCACCTAGTTCTGAGAAACATGATATCCCAAATATAATACAGGCTAAAATAATAGAAATTGAATGCACTGTTTTCTTAATACAACTGTAAATGAATATCAGGCCAAAATTTCCGCAAGACAAATTGTTGCGATCCTTTTACAGAGTGACTTTGAAAAGGCAATGGGTCTGGTTTTAAATATCTGCTTATAAGCAGTTTCTAAAGTTGTAAGCATTAGCCTGTCATGTAATCAATTTAAAGATTATGGTATGCGTCTTTGTGGTTTTTAAGTATTACATGTATTTATACTATAATTTGCAAGTCAGAGCTGGGCAAAGATCAGGCATTAAAATGAAAACTAAGTAGCTTTAGAAATTGGTCTAATTATGAAATGGCATTTTGGATTTCATAAGCTTTCCTGTGTTCACATTCAAATTGCTGGGATTCCTTGACATCAAACACCCAGCTTTTCAGAGGATGCAAAAATTCCATTATGAGTCATTTTCTAAACATTTTCACTGATGCAAACCTATGAAGAAGAAACCTAGGAATCATTACAATGTCAGCTAAACAATATTCTCAACAATATTTAGTTTCCAAAAATGGAAAATGTGGGTATAGACTAAATGTAAATCTTAACAAAGGCCCTAATTACATTTGCTGCTTTAATTTGGATCACTGATTTTAAGTGGCTATAGTTTCTGTGGTGTAAGGCTGAGAGTTTAGAAACTGAGTATCCTGCGCTGAAATAAATGCCCTTAAGAATAATGCCCCAAATTTCTTTGCAATTAGGCTGAGTAATGGTAGCTATTCACAAGAGAGGCTCTGCTTCATTATAGTACGCTAGATCAACCACAATCTGCAGAATAAACCACAAAAAAACCCCACAGGATCATATGTGCATCTGTGAGCTTTTGACATGAGAACCGGCTTTATCACCCTGTTCCCAGAGCACCTCACGGGCAGAGGTCCTGCAGGTAACCAAAGTGTCAGTCCTCACAGGAAATCCTGCTGGGCAAACCGTCTCTGCTGGTTGTTTTATATGGGAACTAGGAGGTGGTTTGCTGGAGTAGCTGATTTTGTGGTTGGCAAGCCATATTTGTTTGGTGTGCATTTATATCCCCTCTCTGCTGGTTTGATCGCAATCTGATGGTGGCTGGAAAGTGATCTTGACGGTTCTGCACATAGTGTTCATAAAGTATCTAGAATGCTGAAGTGCCACCAAGCTGAAAAATAGCCCAAGTAGTAATATAACATGTTATCTATTTTCCCAATAGTATTTTCTATGCCTATCTTCTGTTAAACATCTTGCTGACTTCAGTGGCCCTTAGGCAAGGGGTATTATATCAAGATCTTGCACAAAAAAAAAAAGAAAAAAAAGCTTTCAACAGCCCAATATTATTAGCATACTGGTATTATTTTCCCCACGTTATTGGTTGGATAATTGACTTAGAGTGAGGTTGTGTGACTTGCCCTAATTTAGCCAGGGAATTCTGTAGCAAAGGCACAAAGAAAACATAGATTGTAGAAGTCTTCAGTGGTGTCTTATCCAACCAGACAGCTCTCTGTCTTATTATTTCACGTTGTTACTTTTTTTTCCTGTCATTACTTCTTTGTCTTCTCCGTTTTTATGTTTTGAGTAGCAATGGTTCCACATAAGAGCACAAGGGTGTCTTTCTTCTTGTTCCCACTGCTTAGTAAACTCTTCCTTATAGAAAGGAATGAGAATGTCAATGGAAACAGCTGGCAACAAAGAGGTATAACCTGCTACTAAGTAGTATCAATACTACATTAAGAGAATCACAGTAAGAGATGATCCTAGCAATTAAAAGGAGACCGAATTAAGCATATTTGCCTTTTAACTTCCTTTATAAATGTTTAAACAACCAATGTTTAAGGATCTGGCTCTGCTAAAGTAAGAAAGCTTTATTTATTTAATATGGCATCCCTTTATAAAGAAAATATTATTTCTTTATCAATTTATTTAGCATTAATTTCACCAGAAGCATCTCAAGATAAATCCCATTCTTTTAATATTTAAATCAGCATATTTAAATGAAGAATCTACTGACTTGAAAACATTTTAGCAAGTATTTTGATTTTTCCTGATAAACTTGTAAGAATCTTCAGTGACTCCAGATTCAACTGTCTCTGTCTGCAATATTCCTGTTAAACATCTCTTTGCATGAAATCGTACCAGTCTTCTAAATATGCCTTATAAATGATGAAGTGAGCAATTAGATTTTGAGCTATATATAGTGATGAGGTAGGTATACACATGACCATCAACTGTAGCATTTCTTGTCAGGTTTGCTAATAAATCTCTATCCATACTGACAAGACTCTATCAACACTTCAGAACCACTGTGAAAATAATTAGACTGAAGACCCAGGAAAAACTAAACATAGCTGAACTGAACATGCCTCTGCAAAAACTATTTGAATATTTATTTCTATCTGCTGCAGTATATTTTCCTCATCTGCAACTAGAAACATACATAGATATTGCTTCTTTATGAAAATATGTCTGTACAGGTTAGTTACCCGTCTGTGCCATAGCTGTTGTGTCTCTAGGCAGTTGATGTGGGACACGTACAATAAAATAAGCTATGTAAGAACCGCGACCAGAAGAGTTCAAAGAGCACTGATACAATATTCAGAGACCCAACTTAGAAATACCTGCTTTTAGTTCGCACATGTGTTGCAATGGATTTAAGTACCAAAACTTGATTAACTGAGAACATAATTTTTAAAGTAACTAAGACTATCAATTACAAAATTACTTATTTGGTATATAACAGCACTGTGGAACCATTAACAGGAACATAATAAATCTGAGTAATGTCTTGCTGAGTAGCTGTACATGTTATGGTAATATATGAATGTAAAGGCTATACACCCTTTATCTTTCCAAAATTGTGACTGGAAGAGGATTCTGCTAAGGACAGCACTGCATATTGCAGCATTTTCTCTAATGATGTGCGTGTTGTCCCAGGAGAGCAGCTATTAGAGATGTGCTATTAGAGCAGCTTTTGTCCAATGAACAATTGAAATTCACTCACCTGTCCCACGGGGCAGATGGAGGCTACGGACTAGGAGGCAAACACACCAACTGGTGCTTGTTCTCCTTGAGGCTGCACAGACAACAGGAACATGAGTTCCCTGTTCTGTGATATAACTTGCTTATAGTTAAGCTCATTTAAAAAGATATCATTGTGAACAGTGTGTTATAACCCAGGAACAAAAGAGAAAGGTTCCTATATGTGAGCTGGTATATTTGGATTCCGTGGAACATAGATAAATCATCAATCTGAACATGTGATTCCGCACATTTTGCACAGTGAAGTCAGTGGGATTTTTCCCATTTCCTCCCTCTTGTCATTCCTCTTGGTGGGATAATACATAGGTATATCCATGTTCCTTATTCTTTAAGGCATTGACATGCTGTGGAAGAAATGGGGTGGAAAATCATGGTGTTGTATAGCGAATTGTGGAAATCCATGGTTAGGGGTTCATCCAGAACACACTTCAGACTTGATCGTATTGGTAGAGGTGGAAGTTGGTGACTGAACATGACTATGGAGGACTGAGAAAACCTCCACTTTGAAGTAAAATCAAAATGATCAAGATTGATTATATTTGAATTTAGATGAAAACCAGAAGCAACTATGAAATTGCATGAAGAATCTACACATTAACGCCCGTTGTTTGTCTTGAAACAGAAAACCAGAGGATAGCCACTTAAATGAGGATGAGCATTTTAATGAGAATTGTATCAGAATTTTGCTCCAATGTGGTGTTTTTGTCATCAAGAACTTGCCAAGATTTTAAATACAGAATTAAATTTGGCTGGACATTCACATCTGTAGTAGTTGGTAGGACATGGATTCCATATAAACTTCCATGCTTTATGTAACTCTTAAAAGAAGGGAAGATTGCTTTTCACACATCTCCCAGCTGTAAAGTATCCTGTACTTCTCCTCATACATATCTGATACCATCTGCTTCTGTAGACATCATATTGCACTGGATAAACAGGGCAAACACACGGCAGGCCTACTAGTTCTATTGTTTCTTGGTTGGTTGGTTGGTTGGTTGGTTGGTTGGTTTTAATATGGAAAAGATTACTCTTTTTTCCAAGCACAAAGTTTCAACAATAGAAACAAAATTTGTGAAGCAGACTGACAATATTAATGGGGGTATATCTCATCTGCTTTTTAAAAGTTTGTAAGATTTTATTAATAGATTATATTCCAATTTGTTAATCTATTTGTTTTCAGATGATCATGTGGAAGGTATGTTTTGATTCTAAAATCCAAGCAGTCTAGTAAATCCAGACTGCAACTTTGATGAGAGTCATAGTCTAAAACAATATTGTATGCTTCTCCTTTTCTGTTGACATCAGTGAAAGTTAAGGTGTCTCTTGTTTGACTTGTTGAAGGCATGCATAACCCAGTCCTAAAATATCATTTGAACTATGGAAGATACGCATTCAGAGCTTTGCTATCCTACAAGATGTTTAAGGGAAAACAATGGTTCATAGAAATCTTCTACACCTTTTCTGCCCCCAAGTAAAACAAGCAGAACATAATACACTAATTCCATTACACACACTTACCTGCATTTCTCCTACAAAGTACTATGTGTCTACAGACCTAAAGAAAAAGGAAAATGTTGTGTGGAGAGGAATTTGGTGAAAGCCTTGAGATGGTTGACAGCCCAGCAATGAAACTGATGTGTAGCCAGCTGTGTGTTCTCCATGTGGTTCCAGCAGTACTGATCAAAAGGAGAGACTGTTAATGGTTTAGGCCCTTTGTCTGATTGATCTTAAAATAATTGTAATCCTTATGTGCATTCAGTTCTAAGTATTATTTTCCTCTAATTTTTACCTCTCCCAAGTTACAGTGAGTAGAGCTGTTATTAAGCTAATTGGCTTGCAGCAAGGGAGAAATTATCTCCTTTAGCACTGAAAATAAGAGGATTTATACAAGCAGCAGCAGAACCTACTGTATCTTAATGTGACCCTGAACAAGATGACTACTCAGGCTTCGGGACTACAGAGAAAAATACAAAACCAAAGACATTCAGGCTCAAATCTTCCCTTTCTGCCTGCCCTGCTTTGCACAACCTCGTATTTAATCATACTGAGTGTGAGAGGCAGGAAAGACAACAAATGTGTTGAGAAGCGCACTGATGTGCAGCTACCTCCCTGAGCTCTTATGTGTGGGGTTCATTGCAGGCATCTCACAGCAGCGCTTTGGTAGCATCTCCTGGCCTCTCTGGGAAGCTGGTTCAGTCTGGAAGGCTTGACCCGCTTTGTGCATCAGTGAGACAGGCAACAGTTTCATATCTTCCCTATCCTCTCGTGGCCGTTTTGGGAACTTTTTGGAACTCCAGCAATAGTCTGGGGTGTTGCCGTGAGCTGAGGTGGGATGGAAGTCAGTTTTGCCTGACGTTTTGGTTGACTGCAAAACATTCCTTGCCTTCCTATCTGTTCTTCAAAGCCCACCCGAAAAAGCCAGACAGTGCCTGGTACTTCGTGGATGGGATAGACAAAATATAAAAGATTATGAATGAATAGGCAACATGGAAAGCCTGTGGAACAGACAGGATTAGCTACCTAATTAGAGGTGATTCCTTGTAACTGTGTGCAACAAATGCATTTCAATTGTGAGCAATAAGAAAACTTTTGCCTTCAAAATTCTTGAATGGGAAGCCCTGTACAAGTGGTTTACAGCTGTTAGTGAAACAAGTCTGTTGGACAGTACTGTCAATTGGGAATTTGAGTCACAAGAGTAATGAGCAATTTACAGAGAACGGTGAAAAAAGTTTCCGCAACAGCTGAAAATAAACTCAGGTTTCCTGACAATCAGATTAAGAATTCAGAAGTACACTAACTCTATAGTTTTGTTTGATCTTATTAATATTCTCTGGCATCATTATATTTATAGTGGAGACACTCCTATGTAAATTAAATTCAAGTAGTTGGCTTGCTGTCTGTGCAAGTGGACGGATCCATGGCAGCTCTGAAACCAGCAGGACAGCCTTGGAACAAAAAAGGGAGTTGCAAGCTGGAATCTCCATTGGGTGGAATTGAACACAACTTTTCTGGCAGCATACAGGTCTAAAAGGAGTATCTTTCAACTACTACAAATATATATTCAAGCATAGACTGCAATTTAATTCATAATTCTATCACTTTGTTAGTCTAATGGAGCAAAGCCAGCTGTTACTGAGTCTATGAATACCTGAAACAAAACTCTTCTGAGTAACACAGAACTGCAAACAGAGTGTGCACAATGCCAAATTAATTGGAATATGGGCGTTCTGAGGGTTAGACATACTCTTGTGGCCTGTAAATATTTGTTCAGTAGCTAAAATATCAGCAATATACTAAATTGGTAACGCATCTACTTCTAGTGCCTAGTAGAGATCACTTAATTAATTGTCAATCATAATTTAATTTCATTTTAAAGTGTTGTGTTTAACTTCATTGAGTTGGGAGGCCTCAGTGCTGCCTTTTAATATTGTTGCACATATTGGAGAGTGGCATAGTGCCCATGACAAAAGTACCTTTATGACTGGTTTAATAGTAGGGATTTATTCAAGTTGGATGGTAAAAATAATAGAGATGTGGCCAGTCCATAAGAAATGGTTATTACCAATTTTTTCTTGTACCAGCTCTTCTAGCACCAGATTTAAAATGCCAAAATAATAATGAATCTGTTTAACAACACCGGCATCACTGCAAGTCTCAGTCCTCTCTCTGTTTCTCTGATGGTTGCCAAAGAGCGTACAGCTGACCTCTGCCAAGGGAAGCTTCTCTTGGGTCATAGTCAGATCCTGACAGCTTAATACAGGGGTCTCCAATGTGAGGTATGTGCACCCCACAGGGTGTGCAAGATGATGGATTTGGGTGTGGGAAGAAAATATTGGAACTTCAGTATTAGAAGTATATAGTTTATACATAAATATAGAGGCATTGGGGATGCATGGTCAAAAAATTTTTACTGATAGGTGTGTGCAATCAAGAAGTTCAGAGACCAGTGGCTTAGTGGGCTGCTGTTCTACAGGCATTTTACTCTTCTAAGAGGCTTTTATGCCTAATTTGTTTTACTTTACTGTGGACATTGCTGCTTTTCTTTCCTGATTACTGTAATTGAAACCAAATTGAAAAGTCCTCCTGATGTGGTACACCATGAGGGAGGTGTAAACAGAAAAGAGTATGAAGAATAATAGTGAGGTGTAAGCGCAGCCTTTTCATCTGCAAAATGTTTGTGTAAAATGGAGTTTGAATATGAAGCAAAGTACATTTTGCTTACCAGGATACATGGAAAGGAGTCAGAATATTTGTAGATTGCCCAGCACAAAGAGATGCCCTCTGCTGCTTTCCATCAGAGAAGCTGGTCTTGCTCATTAATAAATCAGTTCTGTCCCAAATCAGAGAAGCTTTGTAATTCCCCCTTCAAGACCTTCACAGGGACCTTGGTAAGAAGCAACAACAAAAAACACCTAAAAGAATATTTCTCACTATTCTTGAATGCTCGAATGGTTCCTCTTATACCTGTATTACCAAAAATACAGACCCCTTGACTCCAGGGTGAAGAAGCCAGGAACACAAACATAGCACAAACCAGCAGCAATAAGAGGTGCTTCTCACACCTGGGAATTAAAGGGTAATGTCTTTCCTTTGAGGGGGCAGACGCCTTGTTTTTGTCAGTAAAACAACTGTTATCAAGACTGCAGAAGCTTAGTTGGTAGTGTCCTTATTGCATGATTTTAATAGGTGCAGCATCCTAATAATGTTGATTTTGTAATGATCAATATTTTTTAAAATATTCAGCCTGCTAAAATAACATCCATCTCTAGAAACTGGGTAACTTGATGCATTTTTTTCATTTTGTGTAAATTGTTTGTCAAATATCTTCTGTTTTCTCTGTTCTTGGTACATAAATTAGATCATGCTGGTTCATCTTTTCCTGATACATGTGATTTAATAGCAGCAACTCAATCTTGGTCTCAACTCTAATTTGTTGACCTAGAAGCTATTGCCTCTAATTGGGAAATGTTGTTGTAGTAAGGAAATATGCAGCACAGAACGAGCATTCAACAAAGTAAAAGCTATCTCTTCTGAGTGCTTGTCCTCATTTCCCTACATCTCTGCAGTAGTAGTCAGAATCCCAAATGTAATCAGTGAGAGCAAATCAGAAATAGCCCTTTGCCCTTTTATTCTGGAGGAGGAGTACAGAAATGCTGAGAAGAAGCTGAAAGGAGTGGGTTATGCAGCTGCCTACAAGGCTCTGTGAGAAGGCAGAGTAAAGCACCTTTGCTGCTTTGATCCAAAGATGGGTGGGAGCAAGAAAGGAGCTGCTGTCTAGAGGCAAGATTTAGTCCCAAACCATCATTTTAAAAATCGTCTGCATTCCATTTCAGTCCCCTTGTGAAAGATATTAAATCCTGTGGAGAGTGTGCACTGAAGTGCAATGAAGATGATAGTTTGTTTATGAGGAACAGCTAAAAAGGGTGATCCTTCTTGCAGTGAGATGAACAAAATGCTGAGATGCATTAAAAGATTTTATAAGAGGGCTGGAAATAATAAAATCAATCAGCTCTTTTTAACTAAAGGGAGGCTAAAATGCTTGTTAGAATAAATATAACTCCTTTCACAGCTGCTTCCTTTTTGAAGAAGGAATAAAGAAATACATGAAGCTCTATTTATATTTTACAGCATTTCCCAGAGGTGCAAGATTATTGAACAAATAGTGTTATTTACTAGACCTAGTCTTCTGAGATGCCCACAAAGGATTCCTTTTATAAGTCCCAATCTGTGGTTTTAAGAGAATAAATCTCGAATAGCACAGCATAGCTGGCACAGAAAGAGTAATCATTCTCATTAGTCAGAACTTGTTTGAATGAAGCAGAATGTGGGATGACAGAACAAAACAAAGCATCAAAACTCAATACACAAGGCAAAAAGTAATAATTATGCTTTGTCTTGGTGTGAGACTGTGCACCTACAAATGGAAGCGGAACGACAGGAGTTTCCGTCTTGTGCACAGTTTGGTGGGAGCACAGAAAGGGAGCCACCATCTCCTGAAGGTGGGCTAGCGCCAAGGGGAAAACCCTCAAAATGGCACTTGGATATAGTTCTCTCCTTTTGGCTGGGGAAACGGAAGGAGTAGCTTACACTTCTCTTCCAGAGCTGCAGCTGCATGGCTGCTGTTGACAGACCCCTGTGAGCACCCCCAGAGTAGGACAGAGTGCCTGGCAGGTTGGCATCGCAGACTATGAGTCACCTCTCATCGGGTGCAGCATGGTCCAAGTTCACTCAGAGAAGTGTAAATACAGCCATTGCAGCATCCTGTTAGTTACACAGGCCGCTGCCTTAGCCTGGAAAGACCTTTTGCAGCTGAAAGCAAAAGTAGTTCTCAGGTCAGATCAAGTGAAGGCCCTGGATCAGCAATACTTCATTGTTCTGTGAAGCACAGATTTGTAATTTGCTGATTTTACACAGGTAGCAGTAGGGATTTTACTATGAATTTGTTTGTACAGTATCTACAAGAAGGGAAAAACTTCTGTTCAGATTTTCCTGGAAGGTAGTCTCAGCTAGGCTGTAATAATTTTGATGCCATATAGGAGTAAAGGAGACCTTATCTACAATGTAAAGTTGTATATTAGATCCTGTATTTGGTTACACTAAGTAGAGACTTCTTTAGAAGATTCAGTTATTTATGTTTTAAACCAGCATTTGATCATCTTCCTTTTTGTTGTAAATAATTAACCATAAAGTATTTGAAATTAAAAAAAAAATAACTGTAAGGCAGGATCTAAGGTCTCTGTATCAATTTCCCCTTCATTGACACAGTTTCCTATGCTGGATATTATTTATTATGATATGTCCAATCAATTTTCCAGCCTCCACTCTAACATTCTTAAAATTACAGTGATATTCCCTCCAGGGAAAGAATAATACGTGTTTTTCCCCAACTAGCAATCTTTTCAAGTTCTCTTACTTTTTCTTCCAGTGTAGTGCTGTAGTTGTTGGCAGGTACGGAGCTGCCAGGAGGCAAACTGACATTATGAATGTCAGAGGTCAACCCACATGTAGGAAAGAAAGAGCCTGTCAAGAAAACAACTTAACCTTTTTTATGGAAACACTCTGATTGTATCTTTGTTGAGAACCAGGTAGTCCTATGGCTGGTCTGTTTCTGCTTTGAGAACTGAAATGAAAAAGGAAACTTGAAAAGGTTATACATTAGGTAAAGTGCTTATTATTGTTGCCTAAAAGAGAGTTGTGTGGTTGGCTTTCTTTTCAAATAGGAATGAGATTAACAAAAAAAATATTATATCCTAATGATTTATCAGTGTATATCTTCTAATTCTACTTGAGCCAAATTGAAGCCGTCAGCTTTTCATATATAAGCCGAGAGGTGTTGCCAAATGACAGTATTAGTAAAACAGGTTCTGCAATGTACTGTGTTCATTCACTGCAACTACTCTGTAGCGTTACAGTTAGATGTTCAAAGACAGAAGTTCAATAGCTTTGAATGTTTTATATCAAAGGATGCCAGTACTTTAAATACCCTGAAACACAAGGATACAGCTGTAGATTCCAATGTTTCATTCTTGTCTTTTTCCTTTTTTAAATAGAAGGCTGGAATTCCTCTACAAAACTTCAGAGTTATGGTCATGTTAAGTTATTTTTTCTGTTTAAAGTGGCTTACATCAAATTTTACTTGAACTAGAAATTGCCAATTCATGGCATTAGTGGATTTCTTTATAAAAAGAGTCACGCTTCTAATATTTTCATGGAAATTAGCCTGGAGATTTTATCTTGAGAGAGTTCTATTAAAAAACTAACAAACAAACACAACAAGAAGAACAAACTTTTAAAAAATCACTGTTAGAGAGGCAAAGGTTTGGAGATTTTAGCGTAAGAACAGACTGTTTCATCAGTGAAAAACTACTTTGAAAATGGATCATTTTGCAAAGCAGAGGTTTCAGTCTTCAGCCCTTGCTCAGTCCCTGGGAGCCCATCCCTGCAGTCTGTGTGTTCCTGCTCCCCTCACCAGTGTGGTTTATGTGCATCCAAATACGCGTTCCTGTAAGAAACCTCCACGGCAAGTGTGGCTTCCACTGGGGCTGTGGGAGGGCATTTGGACAAAGGGATGTAGCAGGAAGGGTTTATCCAAGTAGCATTTTCACAGTAAGGTGTTAGAAGAGCAAAATACAAATAGCCTTAAAACTACTGGAATATTGAGCTTTTAAAATTATTATTTTGGAGTATTTTATACACAACTATTTGAAAGTACTCAATCAGGTTTCAGATTTTTTTGTTTGTTTCTACATATGATTTCATTAGCTGCCCGGTACTTGAAGAATAGTTTTGTAGAGTTACTTGTCCTATAAACCTAACAGTAGGAGCAATAAGATTTAAATCACAGCAGTAGAGGTCGGCTGTCTTTCTGGTCTCTGACTTCTTTACTCTTCCATGAAAACAGAATTCACATTTTTAATATCACATTTATTGTTTTTCCTGTATTCTCCATTAAGTGAATTTACATAAATATTGTACAAATATTGTACAACCCCAGGGCAGGATTGCATATCCTAGTTCACCCAGAGCTCATAGTACCTGTTTCACAATTTTCTGCATTGATTGTGTTGAGCTGACTTGAGAAGAAGGATGTAATTCAACAAAGAGCAAGGATAGTTAGATCTGTGTGGATGCGATCGAAGTCTTGCAGCTCGAAAGAACAGCAAAATGCAGATTAAATTTATGTTATCTGTGGTTATACTGCCATCTAGTGACATGAAGAGTCAACGTCTGCTTGCTTCATTTTGTTTTCTAAAGATCAGCATCTTCATGACACATTTGTCTAATTATGGAAACGACCGCCTGGGGTTATACACCTTTGTGAATCTGGCCAACTTTGTTCATACCTGGACAAACCTGAAACTGCAAACTCTTCCTCCGGTTCAGCTGGCTCACAAGTATTTTGAACTATTCCCTGAGCAAAAGGACCCTCTGTGGCAGGTAGGCAGCTTTGCTCATGAAGAGATCAGAAAAATAATTGTCTTGATGGTGTTTTTGCTGAGGTTTGTATTTCAGTTTCTTGTAGCGAAAACCAGTAATATTTTTAGATGTAATGGTTGGTTCCACAAGACATCTTACGGAAGCTTCAGCGTAAGTGATTGTTTTCTCTATCGCTTAAAGCTCCATAGAAAGATCATTAAATTAATGTGTAATAATAAATGTAACTAAAATTACTATTAATGCATTTTCTCTGTTACCTTACTTACTTTTAGAAATGTGGGAAATATAGGAAAGGCATGTTGTATTAATTCTCTTCTTGTTTTGGAACTGACAAGAACAAAACATTTGACATAGAGATCTACATGCATATTTTAGCAATTGGCCATTAAAGAAATAAACTGATTTCCAAGTGTGTAAGGAAAGGAGGGCATCCAAAAAGGGTATTAAGACCACAACTACCTTACCACTAAAACTGACTGGCCAAGTAGAAATAGATTAGATAGATTAGAAAGTTACTCACAAAAGGCTGAGAACTGCCCAAGCAAGAAGTTTACCTGCATTTAATACATTCATGTTATCAACTCCGTTGCTTGATTATCCTTCTGTCAAAGTGAAAATCTCAGGGATGTGAAGAGCTGCTAAGGCTGCAGCCTGTGCTGACCTCACAGCGGACACGTATTCAGCCCATCACTCAGCAGGAAGAGCACGGGCACTACAGAGACGCTATGGCAGATGCTGGCATGGGGGTTTGCACACACTCAGAGCCAGGTCACCCAGTTCAGTGGGGTAGATACATGTGTCACTACACCGATAATATGTATTGCAAATATCATCCTTCCGAGCTGACTTGGTAGAAATATTCTAAGGAGCAATCTTTACTAAATCAAACGTAAAAATGTACTTAAGCTTGGCTACTCAAATGTTTTCTAGCATATGATAGTGAATTGCCAACTTAGAATCTGAGCATGAGATTGCAAATTTGGACTTAAATATACAGCTTAAAATTCATGCTGTTACTGAATAAAACATTGAACTAGGGGGAAAAATGTCAAGAAATTTCCATAATTTTAAGAGAGCGTGAATATTAAAAATGGAAATTACCCTGTAGCCAAATTACTTGAAAAATAAGAATTACTTAGCAAGGAAATTTGTAAGTAACAGACGCTAACGTGCTGTCTTTTGTTTATAATTTCCATTGATCGGAATACAGGTACCTTTTTTTTAGCCTAGAAGATAGATAATTCCCTTCATTTCAGTGCAGTACCACCAAAGAGCAGCATCAAAATTGTTTCCAAGTAGTATTTCTAAAAAAAATTTAAACTGCTGCAGTTGTAAATCTGCACATAAAAAACCCTAGGATTTAGTATTATGTACTGATTTGAATCAGAAGATCAGAATATGTATTTGTGAATGGAAATCCTTATTATAATTAATTTACTATTTTAGTTTAATAACTACAGCATGTATAGGATAGTAGCTGTTACAGTAACATAAAAGAAAAAGTCAGTACTTCGAAAACTCATTAGCAATTTTGAATCTTCTGAATTTGTGTGTAACTGATCAATTGATTTTGAGTGATCCCCACGTCTCAAGTATGTAGGATCACATTTGTCTCTGGCGTAATTCTGCTGAACATACTGACATTTCATAGGAGAAATTATCTTGTCCCAGGGTCTGTTGAGTAGCTGGGGCAACTGTATACGTAGGAATGAGTTAGAATGAAAACCACATTTCAACAACATACTTGTCTGAAAGTGACTATTCTCAAAAACAAACCAACAGAACCACACAAACAACAACAACAAAAACACTTAACAGATACAGTTTGTTGTCTGGTTACATTGCAAATACCTTTCTGAATCACTGAAACACTTCTTTAATACATTATGTGGTTTTGTGTATAAGGGAATATAGTATTTTCTGGTAAGAATAGTTGTACATTGGTGAAAAATTTGTGTAAATTTGTGTAAATTTGTAATTTGTGTAAACATAGTTTAAGAACCTTATCAGGTTGCTCTCTATTTTAGAATCCCTGTGATGATAAACGGCACAGAGATATCTGGTCTAAAGAAAAAACCTGTGATCGATTACCAAAATTCTTGGTTGTGGGACCCCAGAAAACTGGTGAGAGTTTATTGTATTTTGACAAAATAGGCTATGTGTAAGCTCAAGTAATAATACTGATTAATTATGTTTTACTCAGAGTGCTCTGTAGACATCTTGATCATCTAATAGCATTTTTTTCTTTTCAGACATCACCCAAAGGTAGTTTAATAATGTCAGTTACAGCAGCAGACAGTTCACATTTTGAAAATGCAGGGTTCAGGTGTGTGTTGGACCTTTCTTTTTTTGCTTTAGATCAAAATGAGTAACACTGATAAACAGATCGACAAGATGGACAAGATCTTTTCAAAGCTGGAGGAAAAGGCAGCCATTTTTCAAATGGTGTAGGTTCTCATCTGTCTTGCAAGTGTCTCGTTTATAGAAATCTGTTATTTCATAGCATTTACTTCAAATCGAGAAGTTCCATATGGACAGTTTGAATTGCAAGGTTTCACTAGTTTACAAATTAACTTAATGGTTAATTTTCTTCACTGCATTGTGCATTTGTGCTTCCTTTCATCTTCACCAATCCCAAACAGCTGCTGAGTACAAGTCTTGTAAATTATTTTTTGTGACAATCTCACAAAAAAACAATCGTTATTTTTAAAACACAGTTTTTAAAAGTGTGAAAACCAGATTACAGCATTGGCACTCCAGTTTCTGTGTTAACTGTTTACAGTTCTGTAAATGTCATCAATTTAATAGCGCAGACTGTACAGATTCTTAGGTGACATAAATCAGCATCTGCTCACTGAAATGAGGTGGAATAAAGCTGGTTTAGTCCATCTGTGGGTATGACCAAAAAAATGTGTGTGTGTGCATTTTTTTTTAAATCTTGAATTTTTTTCCTGTTTACAGGTACCACAGCCTTATATTTGTTCCTGATCATGCATCCTTCCATCATTAGTAACTCCCCCAGCCCAAAAACCTTTGAGGAGGTACAGTTCTTTAATAGAAATAACTACCACAGGGGGATTGATTGGTAAGATGGGTTATTAGTATAAATCTAAGTTTATATATTGTGAACAATATAAAAATTACATTATTGTTGGTAGCATTAACTGTTTATATAGAGAGTGAGATAAAAAAATAACCTGTGGTGTCCTCCTATGCAAGTGAATAACAGTCTTATCTACAGAACGTCATAAGTGCACTAACTTTTGTGAGGCTCTATTCTAAAATCCATATATTAATATGTGCAAAAAGAGTAGCAAAATATGTATTTCTCATTACACATGTTTTTGAAGTTGAGACAGTAATGGTTGTTAGTTGGATATAAGGAGGCAAAAATTATGTTCTTGTTGGAAAACTTATTTCTAAAGAGAAGGTAATATCAGAGAGAGGCATTTTTTCTTTTAAATAGGATTCAGGTAAATGTGGGACAGAGAAAGCCTCTCAAAATGTTTTTCAAAGATCAAGCAATTAGGAGAACATTAGTGTCTCTGTAGGGTAAGTGGTACTAAAAAAGCGTATGTGTCCCTGTTGCTGCATCCACTATGGCTGCTGGGGAATCACCAGACATATCTGCACCCAGAAGAGCACTCTTGATCTCCCTTGCTTTCAGAAAGTCCTGCAGTATAAAACACTACAAGATGAAAAGCAGTAACAGGCTGTAGTGGCTGGGGAGCACCAGTAAAAGATTATTGATATTTTGTCTTTTCTCTTTTTTTTTCCCCGCGTTTAAGGGAAAACAGCTTTATTGCCTTTGACTTTGTATTCATCCATAAAATTAACAGAGCGAACACTGTTATAAGGCCTTAGTGCAGATATGTCAGATCCAATTTCTTTTCAAGTCACTTAGTTTTTACAGAGTTATAATTGTTGCAGCAGATTCTTATTACAAAGAGTGGTGAGTCAGTCAGTTATTACCAATAGAGAGATGCTGGCTGAACGACTGGAAATTAGAAAGCTGACATGCTGCTGTTGCGACTTCTGAAGTCAGAGAAGATGACATGCAAGCGACTCATACCGGAGCCACATCGACAAAGGCAGCTTAAGTACAGGGAGCCAGTTCTTCCACAAAATCAATATTTTCATGTTGCTAGAAGACCACTTTGCTGCTTCTCACTCCTTCTGCCCTATCCACTTCCCTAGCAGGTAAATAAAATTTGTCTGCTAGACGTGCTAAATTACCTTCATCTTAACACAGCACTGCTGCATGAGGCTGTCAGTGGTCAACCTGTATAGACCAGGCACATCCTTTTGTCAGGTTCTCACTCCACAGTCCCCATTCGGCTATTTGTACCTCTGTGCTACATGCCCCACTTGCCCCTGCCAGGTCTTGGATACTCAGAACTGTCCCTTGGTGTAGTTGTTTAACTCCTAGATTTGCATTCTGTCTGCCAGACAAATCTCCTCAGTCTGAGAGGATATTTTAATGCTGGCAGGTAACAAGCTTACCCAGTGTTAATTAGATACAAAGTCTCTGCTCATTAGTCACTTAATTGGCTAGGATTCTTTCAAGGCTAGAGTTCAATTTCCTTTGTGGTGATAGAGATATAGCTTTTTCCCAGAGCTGATTCTGACTTAGTCTTTGTGGAAGCTTACAGTTAGACCAAGGCTGACTACGAAGGCAGGAAAGGGTTCTTGCAGGTGTTAGGACCTCACTAACTTCAATATTGCCACCTTGAATGAGGTATAGATGTCTGTGGTGGGAGTTTAATAATTGTCTCTTGAATTAGGTACTGAGCAACAGTTCTATAGTCTGTGTTCGGCAAAAATTATGATGAGTGTAAGCTTTATAACCTTTTGATATCCCACCTGGTCTGATCTCTTCACCCACCTGATCTGACTTCTATACCATTTTTCACTGACATCACATCAGCTTCTACTTTATCCAAATTTGCCGTGTTATCTAAAGCATCGATTAACTTCTTTCCCAAAATTCACTGTAGTACCATATTTAATGTTGTTTCCTTATAAGACCATATGTAGTCCCTATTGCCTTGTATTTTACTCAGTCTACTACCAGGACTTGAGTATAACAGCCTAATGACACCATACATGACCCAGAGCAGATCTCCCTTTAGTGCCTATTGCTTCTTTCAGAGCCGGACTTTGCCATTGATGTTCTGGTAAAACATTCTGAGGTCACACAGTCAGGCTGGGTCACTAGTTTCCAATAGTTTTATTTGGGAGCAGAAATCGCTATAGCTTCATCATTTTCATCAAATCAGCCCTAGTATTTTTTGAAAATAGAGTCCATTGTTTGTTCAATGAAACAGTATCATATTCTGAGATATTTGCATTAGCACCGGGCAGATACAAACACTTAATAAACTAGCAAGGCAGTGACAGCCTTTCATTGTGTTCCATGTGGTTGTCCTCATAGGTCAGCTTTTTTACATGCAGTCTGCATGTGACAGCAGCGATAGCTGTGCGCTGTTGTAGCAGAATTTTTGAATGCAACTTTGAGCACATGATGCAGGGACCTGCCCATCTGTCAGCCCTTCACACGGCGTCATTTAGATCTCCCTCGTGCAAGGTAATCTACCAGCTGCTACTCTTAAGACCTCGAATGAATTCAGTGCATCTTCCCTGCATAAACAAGCTCTCTTTTCTGTAAAAGCAATTCTGATATTGAATATATATCTTTTCTACAGTATTGCACTGTAATTTATGTCAGCCAAAGGCCAAATTTGGAAAACTCATTTTCTGCTTTTGACTCTGACAGGAGTTTGTTCTGACTGAAAAGGGAGAATTCACTAATTTTAAGAAGATACACGAATATCATAACATTTTCATCCAGCTACCAAAAAATAGCTGCAATGCCTAGTTGCATGTAGTGTGAAGAAGAAAGCGAGTGCCAAGTAAAATGTGATCAAAAGTGTAATGTAAACTTCTGTTTGCTTTCATTTGGCAATTAGGCTATCATTTTAATTTATTATTCTAGAATAAAATATACTTAACAGATTTGTCAACCTCTCTGTGACTTTTAAGTAACTGAGGATGACGTTGCTTTCCTAGGTACATGGATTTCTTCCCCACTCCTTCCAACGTCACCACTGACTTCCTCTTTGAGAAAAGTGCCAACTATTTCCATTCTGAGGAAGCCCCTAAACGAGCCGCTTCTCTCATCCCCAAGGCCAAGATCATCACCATCCTCATCGACCCATCCGATCGGGCATATTCCTGGTACCAGGTATGCAGTTTGAAGTAAACAGGCACAAAGGAAGGTTTCCACCTTGAATCTTCTCTGTATATCCTTTCACTATATATGTATATAAAGGGTTTGGATAATACAAGCTTTCATTGGACAGTCAGTGCACCATAAATGATCACCCGTGGGATGAGGTATCTGTCAGTGTAAACCTGAAAATCTTTCAAAGGTTAAATATCAGAAACCACATTTGCAAAAGTCTGCCTGCAATATAAGCATGTAAATGTGCTTGCTTAGTTGATTAATTTATGTAATCAGCACATACAAAGATTAGTTTATAGACACAGTTATCTACTTCATGCTCAAGATACAAGGTAGATTAAGAAATTTTTGTTCTCCTGGTCCACAGATGTCAATGGGAATTTGACAAAATAAAGATATTTTAAGAAAAATAAAATTCCAAAGAGAGAAATGTTCTTAGAACTTCTGTGACATATTTTGTGTCATTTTATGATGAGAAGTGATCACAGCCCTGAATCTGATCCCATAGTTTACACTGCTTTGGACAAGAGGCTTGACTAAAAACCTGCTTGCTGAGATTGCTGAGATCCCTTCTGACCTGAATTTTCCAATGATCCTCATAAATACCAGTGTTCAAATTTGCCTTTCTGCAAATTCACCTTGTGTAATTTGGAAAATGGAAATATGAAACTACTAGAAACAGAGCTTCTTAGTATTTTTGTTTATTGTGCCGGGTTCATTTGTACCAAACCTGCCAGTCAGTTTATTGAAAATAAGCATTTATACATTCCATTATTGCTAGTTATCAGTGTACCTTCTGGTTTATTTTGATACAAAGAATATTTATTGATACATGCAATGTTTATTCCAGCATTTTCAATAAATTAATACAGATGAGGACTTCTTAACTTCAAGTAACTTATACTGTAAATAATCACTCATAGCAAGGTCAGTAAGGCCAGGTCAATAGCACCCACCAGTTTTGTTTTATTTTCCCAACTTTTGTGGTCTGTCAAGTTCCAGCAATGTCACTTCTTTTACAGCATCAGCGATCACATGAAGATCCTGCAGCTCTAAAATTCAGCTTCTATCAGGTGATCACAGCTGGGCCCCGAGCCCCATCTGAGCTCAGAGCTCTCCAAAAGAGATGCCTCGCACCTGGATGGTATGCTACCCATATTGAAAGATGGCTAACTTACTTCCCACCATATCAGGTGAATAAGACTGTATCTTGACATCCTAATCTTTGATATATATAATATCCTAAAAGATTACCTTTGTAAAAGTCTTAACTCCTGAATATTGATCCTCAGGTGTATCCTAGAAATATCAGAACATGTTTTAAGACATTGATTGTGATTATTCACAGCCATATTCTAAGCAGTTGGTTGACATTGCTAGGGGTGTCATATCTTAGCACCTTACACCTGGGAGCTTCTTCCGCAAAACGAATCAGAAGAATAATCTGGAAACTCAAGAGCAGCATCTCTGCTGCTCCTTGAACTCTCTTGTACCCTGAACTGTCTTTAACTTACAGTTGTTTTTCATTTGTTCATGCTTTCATCACTCTGTGTCTGGCTTTTTGTCAGCTGAGGAAAAGAGAACCAGGCATGGAGTGTTTTGTGGTCATTTAGTATCAGGTGGTCCATCAGGGTTCCTAAAAGAAAAATTGAAGGAAAACATTTGGAAGCTGCTCAGTAGTATTTGTGTCTGTTCGGAGTGACAGCAAATAACAGCTAGCACCAGGGGATGTCAGCTGGGATGTTGCCCTTCCTGCATGGCTTGAAAAGAAGTTTGGTGTCTGAACACTTTGAGGTGTAAAAAAACCTTTTTCCTTCAAATGGGGGTTACCACATGGAAATGGATGTGATCTAGCGGTTTTATAACACCTTAATATTTAAGCAGATCAGTGTCTTCACCCAATTCTTGATTCTTTCATGCAGTAATCCCCCACTGTGCCAACCTCCTTGCACTATGATTGTAGTAGTAAATACACCTGCATGAGTGCAAGAGCTCACACACTGGCCCGCTTCTGTGCACACTGCTTAATTTTTAACACATTCCTGGCACAGTTTGGACCCATAGCAAAAAGCTTCTTGCCAAGCAGTTCCAGAGCACAGTTAGAAAGATAACAAGAACCATTACCATTGGGGAGTGTGGACACAATCAATTTCTTTTTGTGGGTGAGAGAATTTAGCAACATAAATCCAAGTCATGCTGTGCTTTTTGGCTTCAAGACTGGAGAGCTATATCTGATTTGGTTTAGTTACCAATACCGATAAGCCTTTGTGTACATTGATGTGTTTTCTATCTCAGGCATCACCAGGTTATCAGGTGAATTCATGATTTGCCTAACATGACTTTTCTGTAACTGTCAAAGCACTAGGTTTCTTTCGCATACCGTGTTTTTGGAATTTTGTCACACATTGTTGCCAATAACAGTGCATCCATGTATTGGAGCCTCTACTGGGACTCATTCATGCACTGAAAGAGTTTGGTATGTTGGTGTTCCTAACCGTCTACATTTGGTATCTATCATCCTGAATCATCAAGGTATTCTTCGTGTTAAGACCAGTTTCTTTGTGTGTCTTTGAGCCTCAAACAGTGTGTGTTTATGGACCCACAGTTGCAGTACAGGTGGCACACAAGCAACCTGAAAACTGGATCTCCCTGCAAACTTCTGTTGGCATATAACATTCAAATCATTAGCATCCTTCTGGCCTTGTTTAAGATCAGGCCTCAAAAGCTTAAAATCCTAAGCGTTGAACATCATCTTGTATACACAACCCAGGCAGACAATATCACATGATCAGTATCTCCTTGGTAGATTTATTTCTGGAATGGATTTTTCTGACATTAGCAGCCTGTCTGGCACTATTCCCAACCCCATGTTTAAAGATTACTTTAGTTGAGGGAGGTTGGCTGCAATCTGAACCTTCTGTTTATCCCGGATTCGTTTAGCTGAGACAAGTTGGCTGGAGTCTGCACCTTCTGTTTTCCCAGAGTGTGCCAGGGAAGCTCTGATGCATCTAGTAGGTGTTTCTCTCCAAATATTCTCTTTTGGGCCAGCCTCGCAGGCTTCTTGAAATACACAATATTGTAATATCATTATATGCATAGGAAATTCTCTACATTATATTTCCATTAGCTCTTCTGCAAAAGTGATCCATGAATATTCAATATGTATTATCATACAGATTTTTGCCAGATTCTGTGTCCCTTAGTGAGAGCGAAGAACCAGCCCTGGTGGCCTTGTGTTTTTTTTCTGCAAAAGTACTAGGGATTCACTTGCATTACAAAAGCAACAGTATACAGTAGGGCATATCTAAAGTTATTAGCAAGTTCAAGGAACTGCTGAAGCATAAAACAGTTACATAAGGCAGATCTAAAATCAGCTCAGCTTAGAAGTATAGCCTTATCTAAAAGAATGAGAGCCTTATCACTCCAAATGAGCTCTATCTCCCAGTATCTAGGGCTATCTATAATTTTTAATGCTGTATAAACTGTGGGGTCTCTACATATGTGACTAAACTGAAGTATTTATTTTTGTTATGAAGTCAGCAGGCATACAGTCTGTGTTAGAAATAGCAACAAGGACAGGTAAATTTTCCCCTTAGAAAAGTACTAACACCATACTTGTCTTACATGGTAAGAATTTGTAAATCTCAGAGTACTTTGAAAGATTTGGGGTTCAGATGTGTAGAATTTTGATTTACTTAATTTATTATCTCATAAGTCACACTAAAAGACCTATCTTGTCTGACCACCAAGACAGATTTCTAAAAGTTCAGGAAGCTCATGTCTCTAAGTTAATTTCCTGCCTACAACTCATTGCTGCCATGCAGTCCTACAGAAGAAAAGAGGACCTATCACAATGAACTCCCTCATGAACCAAAAGATATGCTCATTCCCTGACTCTATAGGAAATAAAGCTGTTGGGTTTTTTTTTTGGCCACGGCCATCATTAAATGGCCTGTCTGAAGCTGAAGAACTCAGGCTGTTTCTAAGCTGTTCTCTTCTCCAAACTGTCTCTCTTGCTCCTTTCCCACCATGGTGACTTTTAGACACGAAGTAACTCACGTAGTGGAAGAGCAGGGACTTAAACAATCTCTTCAGCTGTCAGCAATACTACAGTAAAAGGATCAGTAAGCTGTAAAGTGACTCTCATGCTTCATCTGTAGTATTTTCATTATACACGAAACTATCTACTTTGTAAAAATGACACTATTTACTTTTTCTACCTCACCAATACAATAAATGCCTTAGATTTTGAGGAAATACATGAAATTACATGTTCCTGAGATCAATATGAATAAATCAGTACAAGTAAGGAAAAATTTTGCCTCAGTTCCTGACAACCCCCATGAAGGGGAGCTTCTTTTGTTACTGGGAATGTCAGGAATTTGAATTAATTTCCACTAGTAAAATTTTTTCTTACATGTCCTTTTTGGGGTGGTGGAAGTGAGAGTGGCACAGATATTTATGTGTTTTTTCAATAGTGAAGAGAAAAACCTCACCTATTTTCTTTCAGACAGAAGTATCGCCCATTTGGGATGTGTTTTGACCTCTGTGCTATGAACCACTCACGGTCTGTTCTCAAAGCAGGCCATCTTAGGAAAGCAGTGGTTCATTTTGGGCTCAGGCAGTCATCATGCATCTGATTGCAAAGATTTCTGGGAAGAGCTACTGCCTTCTGGACAGCCTGACACTTCCAACAATCCACATCTCTAAATCCACATGCTATTTATGGGTAATTCCAAAGACTGAGCTTTCAGAAGAAAACACATTTCTTCCAATTTGATTATGTTCTGAAACCTCGTAGTCTTGCAAATCTCTAAGTTTCATCCAATCCTGGAAGCAGTTAATATGATTTTAGTATCTCTGCTTGCATGGAAACATAAAAACAAACTTCAGTACTTCTTGCAGAAGGAGATTGTTGAACCACCTGCAAATCTATTTCCCCGCTCCTTTTCATTATTAAGGCGTGATGGAAAAAGCAGAAGTGTTACCATGACAGGAAATGAATGCTCAACTAATCTATTTGAGACCCTGTTTCTCTCCCAACAATCAAGAAGGCCCAAACTTGCTGCACCATCAGTGGGTCATTTTGGCTTGATACCACATTTGTTAAAATTCTCAGGTGGTGTCTGTTTCCTTGAAGATTCACCTCCAGGTAAAAGGGTGGCCATGTCTGAAGGAGCCTACTGCGTGTATATTGTCAAGCACTTGAAAAGAAAAAGTAGAGATTACCTACCAGTACTTGGCTTTCTTGGAGCTGCATTGCATGTTCTCTGTCTATCTGCATTCCTGCCTTAAGGTCCTCATAACACCTGTCTTTATTCAGATTCTCAAAAAAAGCTTTTTCATACAATTATGTGTCGTCGTATGGGTTTAGAAGTAAGGCATTTCATGCAACATCTACCTCCGTCTTTCTGTCTTTTTGGTTGTTTCCAATGACAAGCTTTTCAACAATAACTGGGACATATGTATGCATACTTTTTTATCTATGAGAATTATATGTTATTTCTCTAGACATTATTACCTTTTTTTTCTTGGCTGGACAAATCTCATTCCTTTTCCTGCCAATATTTTTTATCTTTCTAGATCCTTCACTGCTATATCTCTATTGACACAACAGCTTCAAATTTAATATCATTTCAGATTTAATTAACATGCCATTTACCCTGTTCCCAAGTCATTAATGATGATGACAAAACTGGACCAATTATCATTCTCTGGGGCATTTCTCTCTGCATAATGAATGAGTTTGACAGAGGTGGAAGTTTCAGTTTGAAGCTTGAAATAATGAATTGTCAATTAAGCTTTCATTTATTTTATTTGTTGTAGCTCCTAATTATTGATGGACAGCAGCTGAGAACTGACCCATCTACCATAATGGATGAAGTGCAGAAATTTCTGGGCGTCTCTCCTCATTATAATTACTCTGAAGCTCTAACGTGAGTTAATTTAAGCATGATTTTCACCTCTGCCTACACCCCTAAAATACCAGTTAGTATCTAAGTGAGCTTGCCGCAAAATAGTCTCTCATACTTCTGCGTTTCATGTGAGCTATCAATAGGATATGTTCTCCATTGTCTGCAAAGAACATAATTCAGGGTTAGATTTTCTGTGAATCATAGGCTGAGCCACTCAGTGTGGAGCTTAACTTACAGACATACACCTCTGACAAATTAACAAAGTATTGCTTTGTGAGAATTGCATATGGATTTTGGGTGAAGAGAAAGGAATTTTATTTTCGTAAATAAACAGAAGACGGAATGGACACATACATAAACAGCAAGAGAATTAGTCTGTCTTTTTTTTGATAGAAAGACTCAACAGTATCAGTCAGGAATGTAACATCCACTCAGTGTGTCATAAGTGGACATATACACAAATCCTTTGGATTCTAACATTGAGATTGAGTTGCCCTTAAAATAAAACTGGTAACCTTAGGTTTACTCTTTTGAATATGAGTCTGTTATCTGTCTTTATGGGAGGCTTTCAGAAAATAATGGTTTTCTTTCCTAGACATTTCTCTGTTCCATCTAGTTTTACTCTATGCCTTTTTATGGCACAGGTAGCAAAACAAACCTTCATCTTCCATGAAGTAGAATTAAGTGCATTTTAAAGACATAACTTCAAGGATTGTTTGGGTCTTTAAGTATATTGAAAACATGTTTGTTTTCTACTGAAGGTCTGATACTGAAGTATCCTTTGGCCTGGATACTGTCAGTCCCACCTGCATCTAGTTCTACAGCATACATTTTCCTTCATGTCTCCCTTTGTTCCCTCAGCTGATGTCAGCTTATTTACACCAGTAATGAATTTGTCTTTAAATTAATTCATTCTGGCATGTCTTTTACAAAAGATACATAAAACAGAATTTATTTTTGCTTGTAATTACAAAATTGCAATACAGCAATGTGAAACAAAACACACTTGTATTTGTGTATCCTTTCTCCAAAGAATTAAAATTGGTTTGTAGCTTCTAATTCTTTGATGGCTGCAAGGCCATTATATTGGCATCCCAATATTAGATATTATGTATATATTGGTATACCAATATACCAGGTTTACAAGACAAGAGTGAAAGACTGGAAAATGAACTGTAGGTTAGGTATCTTAAGGTTCATGTTCTATAGAGTGGACAAAGATAGCTAATAAGAAAAATTTGTGCATGGTTGCAATGTACTGATGAAAACAAAGTAAGCCCAGCTGGAAGAAGTGCTTTCTATCTTAGCTTGCAAAAGTTCTCTGGGAGATAAACTAATTGCTCCAACCAATGTAGCTGTTCACTAATAAGTTACTTCCTGTTGGTACTTCTCACCTATAAGTCTTTCACAATGAAGACAGATGTTACCTGTGTCTGTATTGCAAGCAAAAGCCCAGTCTTTATTCTGCATGCTTACTTTCCCTTGACTAGATATGTATTCTGCGAAGGCATGATGTAATCCTTAAAATGTGCTCTAAAATATGTGACACCTACAGAATGCAGAGACTTTACTAGGTATTTTTATTATCATTATTGTATTTGAATTAATCCAATGAAGACAAACACCACATACCAGTATCTTTGCCCATACTAAGTCTTTCTGTGCCAACAGTAATCTTCATGATCACCTGGATCCTAATTGTATCATTAGCAGGTACCCACTTCAGTCTAAACTTGGGAGATGCATCTTCCTTGCAGCATCTCGCAGCCTTTACTGTGTAAGATTCAGTCTTTCCAGGATTAGTATTGCCTTCTGCTTCTCTCCTTTGTTTTTTCTATTTACTTCTGGTTCATACTTTGTATCTGTACCCAGCTCTTACTACCTTGCTCCTGTTAACTCTCCTCAGCTTCTCCATTTCCCCACTTTGCTTACCATCTTTTCTCCTGAAATGGTGATTTAACAGAGGAAAAAATAAGGAACTTACTTTATTGTGTTTCTGTGTTGAAGTGTACAAAATTTTTTTTTTCAGGTTTGACTCACATAAAGGTTTCTGGTGTCAGCTCCTGGAAGAGGGAAAAACAAAGTGTCTTGGAAAGAGCAAAGGTAGAAAATACCCTCCTATGGATTCTGAGGTAAACCACTACACTCATTTGCATTATACAGATATTCAGTTGCCACACATGGGACACCACACAGGCAAGATTATAAGATGGGAAAGAAGACAAAAATAGTAGTTGTTCGCTATTTGACTACCTTTCCCTACAAATGAAACATTTAAGATAGCTGTAGAGCATATCAGCTTTTCCAGTTCTTTATTTCAAATATGAGGAATTGAAGCCATTAGAGAAAACAACTTTTAAAACTTGGCAGCCCTGAAATTCACTTGGAAACCTGTCCCTTTTACCTAAGTGACTTAAGCAGCAGAGGCTCCACAGTGCATGTGTTTTCTCAGTCACGATCAGGTACGTGTTTTTGTGTCTGACCCCTTGTCTTTTAGTTGGAGCATGACAAATAATGCAGACTCTCATAAAATCCAGTTTTAACAGTTGTTAGCTTCTGATTCTATTAATTTTATAAATACCTTCCTGGACAAATGCTCAAATGAAGACATCAGATCAAATAGAATCATAGAATCGTTTTGGTTGGAACAGATCTTTTAAGATCCTTGAGTCCACCCATTAACCTAATATTGCCAAGTCCACCTCTAAGCCATGTCCCTAAGAACGGCATCTACGCATCTTTTAAACCCCTCCAGGGATGGTGACTCCACCACTGCCCTGGGCAGCCTGTTCCAGTGCCTGACAACCACTTCCATTAAGAAATTTTTCCTAATATCCAATCTAAATGTCCCGTGGTGCAACTTGAGGCCATTTCCTCTCATCCTATCACTTGTTACTTGGGAGAAGAGACCAACCCCGTCCATGCTACAACCTCCTTTCAGGTAGTTGTAGACAGCGATAAGGTCTTCTGTTAGCTGCAGCCTTTACCTAAGGGCAGTTTAATCTCCTCCTCTAGCTGTAACTTTTGTGTTTATTCTGTCCTGTATTCCCATTTTATTTAGCCTGACTAAAATGCAAATAAAAACTTACAGTTTGAACAGCAGTATTAATTTGGCAAGTAAGCCGGGATTTTTTTTTTTTTTCTCACAGTACTTAGATTGTAAGTAACTTTACATCAAGAGAATTACGCTGATATAAAATAACTTGGTGAAAGGCTTTTGACCAGAGATAAGACAAGACTGTTTGTTGATTGTTCTATTTTTCAACTCTAAATGCTTCTGAAAATGCAGTTACCAATTGATACATGCCTACATACAAAGATATTTTAGAAGCTTTGGTTTCAATCACACTTCAGTAAATGCAAAGTAACTGCATTGGCTTCAGTGTGAGTCTTACTTTACATGACTATTTCAGAGTAGAATCAGATCCTTTGCTTTGACTTCACTGTTCATTTTGAACAACCTTAGTTTCTCTTTAAATTATCTTTTACTGTTAAGCTCCTAACTGAAGAGCTTAAACTTGCATGCAGTAGGTAGCACAAAACAACATAAACTACATAAGAGAAAGTAAAGTTTTGACACAGGTAGAACAAACTTGGAAACCTAGAATTCACAGCAACTGCAATACAGAATTTTATTAAATAAAAATATCTCCTTTTGTATCCATCAGTGCAGGGCTTTTCTGTCAAGCTACTACAGAGATCACAATGTGGAACTGTCAAAACTCCTACACAAATTGGGACAACCCCTGCCATCGTGGCTGAGACAGGAGCTACAGAAAGTAAGATAGCATTGAAACAAGGCTTTTGGAAATCTCTCTCCCATGCTTCAGTCATCATACCTGTCTCCAGTATCTACCAAGAAGTTTTTGTAAGATATATGTCTTCAAAAAAGAGTAAAAGATAGAAATTATTTCCATATGCTGGCATGTGGATTGTGGAAATACATGTGTTTCTTAGAGCTCTGGTGGGCCAAATCTTTCTCATAAACATTTCTGGGCCTGTGGACTTGTGTACTGCTGTGCACATATGTGAAATTATTTGCAACTGGTATAAGCTTCAGAGATACATGACCGGTCCAATTTCATGGTAAATATTTACATTTTTATATATCAGTTTAAAAGTATTGTGTCTTCTGTAGGTTTTGTAGCCCATTGTTAGACCACTGACAGTTTTTCTTACTATTTGATTATTGTTTCGCATAAAAAAAGAAAACTTTATATAGCACAAAATGCCAAGTGTGCTTCTGCCTTTGGAATCGGCTTGCTAATACTCAAAGTATATATTTACAAGGGTGAGAAGTACAGTTACTATATTATGATCTAGCTGTGCTTAGCAACAAAACACATGGAACAAAATCTGGAAGCCAGAGGCAAAAGTCATGTAGTAAAAATCAAACAGAAAACATGACTATAACCTGTAACAACAAACCCTTACAAGGCAGTAAGGACCTTTGTCCATAATTACTATGTCTGATTTTGTACTGACTGAAATGGCAAAATACAGAATGTAGCTGTTTTCCGAGCCGAAATTTAATTGGACATGTGAAGCACAAAAGTCGCAGTATAATCCCTATGAGCGGTATTACACTTGTACAGTTGGGAACCAAACAAGCCCTGCAATGAGCAGTCTGTCACTCCTGGCTTCTGTGAGCAGCCAGATCTGAATATTACATTGCTGTGAGGCAGGAGTGACTCCACCAAACTGAACGAAACATTGCTGAAGAGCAGAAACAGATCCATCTTTAGACTGCCATAATTCTTACCCCTAATTTTTCCTTAATTTATTTGCCTTCAGTCTATGCTTTGTGTATTCCAAGATCCCTCAACCTGATCAAAATTGTAGCAGCCTTCAGTAACCTTCAATTTACACCAGCTGCAAAAAATCTATCAGATTTCCAGATGCGTATGTTGGTCCTGGTTCCAGACATTTTAAACATGTCCATTTTAAATATTAGGAATAAGCTTTAGGAAAAATAAAACCAAAAAACAAACATTAAACACAGTGTGTAATTACGGTAGAAATTCACACTCAAATCATGGAAAAAACAAATATCCAGCCTTACATTTATGTGATACATTTCAGTGATACATCTCACAATACATCAGTTTAGATGCGAGATAAAGTCTAATTAATAGTATTTAAAAGTTGAGAAAGAAGATCATTGAAAACTTCAGCTGAGTATGGCCATGATGCTGCTTCTCTGAACTTCGGCTCTGAGTATTTCTGAAGGCATGAAGATGTAGTGAAAACAAAAGAGCAATGCTTTTTACAGTAGCTCGGTAATATTGTCATAATTTGGTTTAGAATCAATAGTTAAAAACGTGTCAAATGGTGGGAAAACTTAATATGTCTCAGTACTCTTTTATGGCATTTATATAATCATATAATTTGACTTTTAAGGTAATGGAATAGAAATCAGTCAGTTATTCCCTACATAGAAAAAAGATGTTGAGATCCTTACTATGCCCCTAACTGGTAGTCTTTATTTATTGATTTTTGTCTATGTAACACCTGGTTTTGATAGGCCTGTAAAGAAAAAATCTAGACAAATTTGCTGTATATAACAATATTCTTTACGCAGCACATTTTTGCTAAGGGAATATGCATGATTAACGATGAGGACCTACTAGAGCAGACTTTCTTAAGATGAACATCTTTATTATTTATTAGAGAAAATTTTCACTTCATTTCACTTTAAATTTTCACTGTCATATGGATTTGGCCCAAAAGCTGACTTGTCTTAAAATAGTACTTATTTAATAAAAGAAACACTCTGGATTTTGAGCATCTGTAAAAGCAAATTCTCAGCATGCTGTGGACAGCTCATGTGTCCTGCCAGCACATATATGGATTTGTTACAACTAATTTGAATAACTGGAGAAAATGCCTGGGGTTTTCATCCTGGCATGATTGATTTTACCCTTGACATAACCTGATGTAACATCACTCAAACATTTTTTTAAAATCTGCAGGGATTACATGAAGCTCCTGTTACGTACACTGCTGCCTCAGTTACCCCATGCTCTTCAGAGCAGCAACTGTAAAATAGAAGAAAACAGGAGAAACTTTAAGCACTCTGGAGTGCCCAAAGTTTTCCTGGTGAGAGGACCCTCTGCACAAATTGAGTGACTCCTGCATGCAGGAGGAACAGGCTTCAGCCACCTTCATAGCTCATTCTTCATTTTCAATAACTGCATTCTTTCTCTGGGAAATTAAGGCCACTACAAAAAGATAATGAGTGGGCACTCAGGGACAGAGCAGTGATGGGAACATGCACGTTGGCCTCATTGTCCCTCCAGAAATTTTACAACAGCCAAGGTGACACATCTCAGATCTGTGGACTACTTCTGTGAAGTCCTCTCTGAGCTACAGCGAGGAGCTCCCTGCCATTGTTGGTGATCTGGTAGCAGAGCCCAAGTGCAGTCACCACGTAGCCCTGGGAGGATATGCCCCTCACATGCACAGCCTTGGGCTGGGATGCACTAGGCTTGGTTTGGCAGCTGAACACAAAGCTCATCCTCCAGGAAGGAGTGTCATGGTGACTCTCAAGTCCTGAAGAGGAACAGCAGGGTGGAGCCCTTGTACTGTCTAGTGCTTTTTCTAAAGGAGGGAACTGGGAACAGAATGAATGCGTTTCTAGGGAAATCTTCAGTGGCTTCCTGTGGTAATTTTACCTCAGTCAATACTGTGAACAAAGTAGCTTGACCTTTTGGCCCTGGAACTGTGCATCTGAAAGGGTGTGATCTTGAATCTGCATAGGTCAAAGCTCCTGTTGGGATGCAGCTGTTAAACATTAGCATTTTTAGAAAAGGTGCTGCCAGATTAGCTTCATGCACACAGGGCAGGCTCCTCTTGACACAGGAGCACTGGGGAAGTAAAGGCAAACTGCTGGTCCTCTTTGCAGTTCTGAATTTCTGATGGTTGTTTATTACTTGTTTATACAAGGCTGGTATGAATCCACCTTCCCTCCCGAACTCTTCTATTTAAATATGTTCTTACATTTAACAGGAGACTAAAAAAAAAACAGTGTGACTTTTAATGTGGAATCAAGTTGGTGAAGAATGGAGTCTGAGCAAAGCATGCAGACAACATCTAGATGTGTTATTCCCCAAACAATAGGATGCACATCAGTACAACTGAGTAAGCAAGTCATACAACATGGATTATCTGACAAAAGTTTAACCTCTGTTCACAGCTTAGCTACAATCGGTATTTGATTTCCACAAATAGGCTATCAACATTAATACTGTTAAAAAATACTGACCCATTACAACTAATTTATATTTCCTAGTCAAAGTCAGATGTCGTATAGTGGTTGGTAACATAGCCATGGTTTCTGTTCCCCTGGTAGATAACTGCACAAGCAATTTATTTAACAAATGCTTGATGATGTGAGCTTCACATTTATTTTCATAAACATAATTCTGAAATTTGCTTTCTGCAGACATCTGTGCCATTAAAAATCAATGTGTGAGCAGAAAGTGACTGTTCGGGGGGTGTAAACACAGAGCCTGATATGAATTCATTTAATTATTTGAGCAAACATTCCTGAAAATACTGTGATATTTTCCCAGTTCTACTTGTGCAGAAAGAATTTGTTTCCATGATTTGCAGACTATCTTGTACAGGATATCCTTTTTCATTGCTTAAAAATGTGAAACTTCCTCAGGAAGAAATTAAATAGATATTTCAATGTTTATAGATGTAATACTCTTGTCATTCACATTGAATGAAAATTGCTGGAAACATTTTTCTCAAAGTTTTTTAAAATAAAAAAAATATATATTATTCTCATAGTGGCATGGTATCTGAAGTGCAACAATAAACTCTGATAAGAAAATATAGTGTTGTGTGGAAGTGATTTTTATGTTCACAAAAGTTGTCCTTTTCCAGGTTTGTTAGCAGCTATTGCTGTTTGACACTGAGCTACAGCACAATCCAGGAGCAGGGGAGCAGCATGAAATGTTTTCAGAAGTGAAAAATATTGCTTACTCTCCCAGTGAGTGAATATTACTGGTTTATGCAGCTGCTCGTTTTACTGCTTTTGCTTCCTGCTCACTTTTTATTTCTTGTGCCAGAAATTGCTAATGTGCTGTAGAAACATTGCCAGAGCTTGCTTTTGTTAAGATAACAAGCAGACTTTGTCAAAATTATTTGCCTTGGGGATTCAATAGTTGTGCCAATGCATCAGCCTCCACAGATGTATGAAAACCTTTCTTAGGAGAAACCTCTAAAGACAGTATGAGCATCCAAAGGAAAATTCACTGTCACCAACAAATTCAGAACAGAATAGAACAGTGTACTATCTAGCTGGGCAAAAGCTGCTTAATATCTTCACAGAGATGTAGAAAATAGGAAACCTGTGTTTAAAAAATATTCTGTTAATTAGAGAGAAATGATGCAACCTCTACATTTAGAAGTCTAAGCTTATTTTAAAATACTTAGCTCTATAATGTCTAAGCATAACAAAAGTGGAACAGTAAAGTAATAACAGAATGGTACTAAGCAAAGCGAAAAGATTCTTGCTACAAACAACACCTGCCTGACCTGTCTCCAATTTATCTGATTTCATTTAATGTTTCTTTTCAGTTCTTCCAATCACAAAACTCTTAAGAGCTCAAAGGCAAAGAAACTTTTTTGTCTCTCTGGACCACATGGATCAAGAAGGCACAATAGCTGGCATCAAAGGACAAATCACAGGAACAGGAAAGTAATTAACAGCTGAAACCAAGGGCTGGGGAAACCTGAAAGGAGGAGGAATTTAGGCAAATTAAGGTTGATAGACTTTAGAAGCATACAGTGAGCTGGATTCTTCAGCACTCTGCTTTCTGTCAGTTTACTTCCATCTTTTTTAATACAATATTTTCTTTCTTCCCTTTTTCTGTTCTGATCCTCTCTTTCTCTTGATAAATTCAGATGGGAAATAAGGCTCATGTACTTTTAATTGCTCAGATGTTTGTCTGCTTAGGAGAGCTGTCAATCTAGGAGCACAAGATCACTCCTTCCAAAAGGTATTAAACAGAAGTGGCCTAGTTCAACTGTGATAAAGGTGTTTGGTTCAGAATTACTAGTTGAAATCATATAGCCTGTGTTATTCAGGAGATCAGAGAAATGGACTCTCTTTCCTCAAAACAAATCTTATTGTCTTCTCAATTATCTCATCAAGAATATCTCTCCTATTAAGTCCCCCAGTAAAGCTCCTTTCTTCAGCTAAATTCTGAACCGATTTACTCCTGTAAAAAATTTTTAAATCACAAAATAGGAAAATGTTTTCTGCATAACTTTTTATACAAACGCAGTACATACATTTTAGTTATAGAACTCTGTCTTGAATGAAAACATTATGAGCTAAAGGCAGGGGCCAACTTTTTAATGCGTATGACAGAGTGGAAATAAAATTTCTGAACACAAATGGTACAAGGTCAGAACAGCTGAGGCTCAAGCTTACGGCACTGGTATATAATGTGATAAGATATGCTTTAAATAATGTCCTATATTTTCTGCAGAAAATAGATAAAAAACGTGGATACTAAAATATGAGCCAAAAGGCAGGTTTCTGCAGTAAAATATTTGCCTATTCTATAGCCTCTTCTTCCAGACCTCCCTAACAATTCAAATACAAAGTCATCCTGCTATAGCTGATTGAGCCAGATTTTCAGTCCCTGGGCTGTGTCATTCAGCAGCATCTGGTCCACAGAAGCCCATGTTGCGCCAGCACCTTTCCAGTGTAGCCCCATGCAGAACCTGAACTCACCTTTGAAGTGCAGCTGTTGCTGGGAGCAACTTTTGCAGCCTGTGCCTGCCCTGCCCTCTGCTCAGAATTACTGCAAAATACTTAAATTAAGATGCTGTGGCATAAAAGGTATAGCAATTAAAAATGAGAGTGTGGGGATTTGATCAGCATTAAGCAGATCCACTTACTTATATGGACTGGAGAAGGAAAATTACCTGTATTCACATAAAGGGATTACTTCATTTATCTTTCAGGACCTTTCTTCTTAATCTATGGTTACCAAGTAACAGATAATAGTGCTTTAGTATTTAAGGCTCATAGAATCACAGAATGTTAGGGATTGGAAGGGACCTCAAGAGATGACCTAGTCCAATCCCCCCGCTGGAGCAGGAACACGCAGCTGAGGTTACACAGGAAGGTGTCCAGGCGGGTTTTGAATGTCTCCAGAGAAGGAGACTCCACAACCTCCCTGGGCAGCCTGTTCCAGTCATCTTATGACTTGACCCAACATACATACACATGCGCGCACACATGTATCTCTGTCTCCATATACAAAGCAGCATGAATGTCTAGGCCAGCTAAAGAGAACTGCCCCGGTTTGGGGAGTAACTTGCAGACCCTTTGCCACAGCTCCGTTAATTCGGTTTCTTGTGGGGATGCTACTCAGGAGCTTCAGAAAGCACCAGAAACCGAAATAAATGGTTTAATGCGGCTAACCCCCACCCCGCGCTCCCGCAGCAAACACAACGCCCTCCCGTGCCGCGGTACCGCCGGTCTGTGCCGCGCAGGCTCAGCCCCGCCCCTCGCCCCGCCCCTGCGGCCCCGCGCGCCGCGTGGGAGGGGTCGCCGCTCTGGCCACGCCCAGTTCGCGGCGCAGCGCGAGGCGGTGGCCGCGCGGGTCTGTGCGCTGTTGGTCTCGGGGCTGCTGGTGGCCGTTGGCGGGCACGGGGGGCGGCGGTTGGCGGGGAGGCGATGTGGGGCGGTTGGCGGGGAGCTGGGCACGCGGCTGGGCACGCGGCTGGGCACGCGGCTGGGCACGCGGCTGGGCACGCGGCTGGGCACGCGGCTGGGCACGCGGCTGGGCACGCGGCTGGGCACGCGGCTGGGCACGCGGCTGGGCACGCGGCTGGGCACGCGGCTGGGCACGCGGCTGGGCACGCGGGGGTGTTCACTGACCGGGCGCGCGCGGAGCCGTTACGCGGCGCGTGCTCTGCCGCAGTCGCGGTTGGGCCCGGTCGGAGCCGGCAGCGCAGAGCAGCGCAGCGAACGGCAGGTAGGCCTTGTGGCGAGGCGGAGGGGATGGGAGTCGTTAGACAGTGGCGGTGGTGGCGGGACCAGGGCAGGGGTGAGGGAGGGAGCGGCCGCCGGTTGGGAAAATGGCGGCCGCCACGTGGTGGGAGCGACGGGGTGGGGGGAGTTTGATCCATGACTCCATGGGGGCTGCCGCCCGTGGCTGTCCCCCTTCCTAGGCATGGAAGAGCAGTTCCTTGCTAATTGGCAAAACTTTTACCGTCTTGTGGGTATTAGTCGTTGACTGTAGCAAGTAACAAGCCGAGTCGGCAGAGGCCCTGGGGTTGGCAGTCTCCCACCTTTGCAGGTGTTATTGTTTTTTCGTTTTCTCCTTTTTTTCTTTAATAAGCGTTCTTAAACGAGTTGTCTTTTTTTTTTTTTTTTTTTTTTTTTGTCTCAGGAGCGCAGATGATGCAAGTGCGGAGGTGTATCTGCCGTTGAAGATCCTTACCTCAAAAAAAGTACGTGACTGCGTGTGTGTTACATAATAAGCTCTTAGAAGTCGGGTTTTGGGCGGGAGTAGCACCGACTTAAGCATTTCTGAGACTTGTCTGTTGAACTCCAGGTATAGGCTTTGTGCTTTGTTTTTAGGGTATGCATCGTTCGTGTTTCAGTCGCAGAGAAATATAACCAAGTGCATCAGTTAGTGTGACTGGCAAGAGTTTGGCCTGGGTGTAGATGTATTAGATATGCTAGTAATAGTGGATTATGGTAAAACATGTTGTTAGTATTTTTGCCTAATAAACTGCCAACTAAAAGCATCTGGATCCACAGTTTTCTCGGGGATGCCTGTGCAAGGAGCATGTCTTTTTCAATAATCACGTTTCTGATTTAGTGAAATGAGCGCCGAGAGCAATCTGCAAATGCAAGAGCAGAGGCATATGACAAGTTGATACTAACAGCTTTGTTTTAGAGCAGTTTGCAACTCCTAGGAGGGCATCATATTGTTGCCTAAACTTGGCCCTAATTTTTAGCAATGAGCAACAATGTATACAGAATGTAGGTCAGGCTGACCCTCCTTGAAGCTGTGGAAGAGTGATAGATTGAGCAAGGGAGTTACTATTGAGAAGAGTAAAACAAAGAGAAGAGTGATAAGATGAACTCCTTATCAGGAGCTTCTGTACTGGCAGTTTGGACATCCTGGAACCTATGCAATTAGTTTAGTTTGCTTAACAATATATCTTGAGACAGATAAAGTGTCCTTCACATCAACTTTGTTCATTATAAGCTCATTATAATACTAAAAATCACAACCCCAGGAGGGAAGACCCAGGCCCAACCCAAGACCCCTCTGCAAGGAACATTTGCAGTAGTGCAATGCTTATGTAACCAATATGCAAATGTGTAACCAGGCAGCCCTTCAGGACTGCCCTGAGGGTGTGTATGTTGTGATAAGATTTTGTATGTAACAACTGTAACTTTGTATTGCTAGTATGCTATTGGTGCAAAAGGAATTGCAGTTTTTGTACGGTTGAAACTTACTGTTTGATATTGGAATACGTTCTTAAATAAATGTGGCTACATTATACATCATTTTAATGCGGTTTTCTCACTTCTTTTTTTTACTTCTGACTTACTACTTGCTGTTTATTTTATATTTATTTTAGACTATGGAAAAGATGTTAAAAAACAAATTTGAGTTATTTTCTTATTTGAGTTGAAAATGGGTCATAAAGCAGCAGATACAACTCACAACATCAACAAACATTTGGCCCAGGAACTGCTAACAAACATGCAGTGCAGTGATGGGTCAAGAAGTTTTGCAAAGGAGAGGAGAGCCTTGAAGATGAGGAGCATAGAGGCTGACCAGTGGAAGTTGGAAGCAACCACTTGAGAGCAATCATCGAAGCTGATCCCCTTTCAGCTATATTAGAATAGGTTGATCTAGCATCCAGACTTGCTGAACTCTGTAATAAAATCAGTATCTTGTCTCCGTGTGAGATTGGCTTTGCACACCAGGAACGGACACGCGCTTGAGCAACAACAATACTATTCAATGATGTTTGCTGTCCTGTATGTGTTTCCATTAGCCATATTAAACTGCCTCAAACTTGTTTTTACAGGTGAAAAACACTTTCCAGTTGTGATGGCAGAAGAAGACGGGGGCTAAATTCCACATGAATTCTAAGAGTAGCTGTGACTAGAATTTTAGATTTTTATTTTTATTTAGGGTAAAGGTGAATCTGCCTTATATGGAATTGATGCCTTTTGTGAGCAATATAATCTCTGATTATCAAACAGAGCTAGCAAAAGCTAATTTTAGGCTAGGCCTTTATGTTGCTTTAGATGTAACAGGAAGAAGCTTTTTTAAATTAAGTTCAGACTTGGAGCCTAAATGAGATTCTGTAGTCCATCTCTCATCTTTGCAAAGAGGGGTTGGAATGTATCTTGTGCCTGAAATTAGCTTTGTCTACTTCTGTACCAATACTGTTGAAGTGACTAGATAATTTTGTGCCTCTTAGGGATCTTCTGTTGTTCCTATCTTTGGGCTGCCACCAAGTCTAAAGCAATTCTTTCGGTAGTTTGGTGGCTATGCTGTACTTCATGTGGCTGACTGTACTGCAGTATTATTGAATTTGATGACATGCACCTTAAGTGGTGGCTCTTCTACTGTTAGAAAGGCTGTTGCAAGGACTATAAGTCTACTGCATAAGATGAAGGTAAGTTGATGAGGTCTAGAAAATCAATGTGAAATCTGCAGTCATGATTTTGGTACATATGCCAATGTAAAGCCTTCAAATGTATTACTAAGTCAATAAAGATACATAAAATTTCACTGCACGTAATTGCTGCTTCTGTACAAGACTACTGATAACCAAGACTAGAACCTTGTGTTCTTTGGACTAGTGATACATGACAAACTGCTCCTGGGGATGCAGCTTTTGGTAGCTGGGCCTAATGTTTGTGACTGTGGTTTCAGGCCAAAGCAGTGACTCTGGGCAGTTTTCTCTAGTTGTCTGGAAGTCATATAACTTTAGTTGGAGGTTACTGCTACAAGTGAGAAATAGTGATGTTGAATGTAGCTGCTTTTTCAATTCTGGTTGCTGACGAATCTTTCAGGCCATATTCAATAAAGTAGTATATGGAGCTCTAGTAGGTGGTGAATTGTTGCAGAATTGGACAAGATAGGTGTTCTACTTACAAGTAAAACTGGTGTAGATAACATCCATCTCTGCTGGCGCAATGTCTTGTGGAATATCTTCCACTTAAAGGATTTTTTTTGCAAATTATTTGCAAGATAGTGTTTGAAAGGCCTGGGAAACAACATGTGAAGCTAGAACAGATCAAGCATGCAGTGCAATGTCTGCTGAGAACTTGGCAACTGAGGGGTCATTCTAATTTGAAGTATATGGGGGAGGGGAAGTGTGGACTTCAATTACAGCATGGATTAGATCCGAGGAAATAACTTCCGATGGTCATGTTATTCATGATGGAACAGGCTGGTAGGGAGATTAGGGAGCTGTCATAGGAAACTTTTTTCCTTTTTCTTTTTTTTTTTTTAAAACCACGTGCTTCTGCCACTGACAAAGTATAGCTGAAGGTATATTCTATGTAGAGCTATAATAAGGGGACTACACCTGTTCATTTGGTGGTGTGTGATTACTCTTTAATGGCTCTGCATACAACACTATCATATGACATCTTTACTGCTTAGGATTTGAAGTTTTGCCTGCCAAGTGTAGCCAACAGTCATAAGAATGTACTGTGAATTTTCTGTTCTTATAGAAGCATGGACTTGAGTAGTAATCTAGGTGCTTTTAGAAAAAAAAAAAAAAAAAAAGGGCATCTGTTCTACAAGGGCAGTTATTTTCTTGCACAAGCAAATGCTGGGCAGATGGTGGCCAGGACAACTGTTGCTATCCTGTGGACAAGGTGTGGGTGAGAAAGTGCTAGCGCTGTCTGCAGGTGTGATTGCTCTCCTGGCAGGTCCTCTTCTTGTGAAGTGGCTTCCTTAGTTTTTTAGGTCAGGTTTTTTTTGTGTCTGCCTTTGATCCCATGAAGAAAACCAGGTGTTGGCAGATACAAATAGGAAGAAGCAGGAATAGGGTTGGGGATCAGCTTCTTAAGGGATTTAGAATGCACTAAAGCAATATTAACACAAAGTACAAAAGTCAAGAATGTGGCATGAAGGTCTGGAGAGAAGCATTTTTCTTTTGTCATCAGTGAAAGACCGGAAAGTTCAGGCTTTTTGGTGTTGGCTTTTATCTGCTATATGGCATTGTACTGATGTGGTTCTCTGATGTGTTGTCCCAAACCCCTTGAATTTTAACCTTTGCTTTTGTCAGACAACAGCTGCCTTTTTAATCTGTTTTAACAGTTTCAGTGCGTAATAACTGAATTGGTGTTTTGTTTTTTTTTTTTTTTTAGCAAGTTGCCTTTGAAAATTGACTGTGCTATCTCTCTACCTCCTATCATGGAGGATTCTTTTGTGTGAAACTATAATTTAGAGGAGGATCACGTAGCAGTTCTAATAGTCCACTGTGTGAGCCAAATGATGAGGTAAGTGGTATTTCCACTTGAATGGTCATGAGTCCCATGATCTGTCAGGGAGTAGCTTTAAGGTTCTTGGGAACAGGTGGTGGCAAGCAGGTCACAGGCTGGATAAATTGGCCTGGTGCCTTGAGTTGGCCTGCAGATTAGATTTGTGAACATTCAGTTTTGAGCTGTTCATAAAATATTTAGAACTCGAGAAGATGAAACAGTGGGTTTAAATCAAGAGAAGGAGAAACTATTTCAAGATTATAGTCAAGTACAAAAGTAAGAACTGTAATGTTTGCTGTGGGCATCTTAAAAGTTTTGAGTGCTCTTAGTGAGTCATCACCTTTACTGTGAAGCTTTCCATGAACATCCAGTCACATGCACAGAGGGTAGTAAAATCTGCTTTCTCTTAGTACTTGGCTACAATAGGGTGGTTGTTACAAGATGTGGCTTTTTCATTTCCACGTGGCTTAAGACAACTTGTTTATCATAATTTCTCTGTAAACTTAATTCCCAATCTATTCCTTTTGCATATTGGCTCTTACATTTATAAATGTTCCTTTTTTTTCTGTACCTGGTTCCATCTGCGGTTATGTCCAGTGCCTCACACCTCACCAACTTTCACACAACCCAGTCTTTTCTTTTTTTTCCTTTACATTGCTATAAAGGTAAATATTCCACATTTTAAAGTCATCTTTCCAGTTTGTGGTTGCTTGGTGTTGCATTTGCAGGAAGTTACATGATCAGTTTCTGTGTTTCACAGAAAGAAATGGAATAGGCACTGCTGCATGTGAGCAGGTATCTAATGTGTAGGTCTAAGGTAGGTCTTGTCTCTACTGCCTCAATTAACTGTGTTTGCTGTTACCTAGCAGCTTGGAGCACAAACAAAAAAATTATTCTTTCCAGATACCAGAGACTACCTGTTTTCTGGGTTATTTCTTGTTCTGCTGTCTACTACTTGAGCCTAATTGTTTTAGTCTTCTTGTAAGTTGTGTTCAGTGATGGACACTCTGAAATTATAACAGCATTAAAATCTTGAGTATAAATATTCTAGCACTTGAAAGCACAAAATACTTGCACTCACACTGAAAAGAATGGAGAACATTGACTCAGGACTAACATTTTAAAATATAAGCTACTATAGTGCTGTGACTTTTTTCTGGAAATAAGACAGCTGAGGTTATAGATATTCTGCGTATAATTATCATAAAATGGGTTTCTCTGTGGTCTAGTGCCTGTATGTAACGTGCCCTCTGAGAAATTGTTCAGGGCTGAGATAAATTCATGTTAAATAGGCTTTGTGTGTTAGTTGCAGTAATGATTCTGTTATTTGTTTCTGACATCTGTATAGTCTCTGGAAAATGGAGAAAAAAGTTAGGAAGTTCAGAGGTACTGCATCTAACTATAAATCTTCACAGTGTTGGGGAAGTTGGCTGGATTACACATCAGTGTCTAAAATGATCATCTAATCTGGAAATAGAAGTGCTGAGTGTTGTCTTAGTTCCTGCCACTGTGAACACTGAGACCTCCTTAATACAAGAACCCATTAGTGTAGGCTGAAAACCATTTTTTTCTGCAACGTTGTATGTATTAAAAATGTTAGAAAAGGGGAAAGCAGCAAGGGTCAAAGAATCTTAAGCAGTTTTAAGAGTATAGGATTAACTTATTTATGACCACCTAATCAGTCTAAGTTAAAGCACACAAAGCAGTAGGAATTGCATTGTATAGAACAAAGTTCTATCCCTCAGCAAATGGCCCAAAGCCTATATGCATTGAAGAAAATATTTTCAAGAGCACCATTTTTCACTTACGGAAGCTCACATGAAGTTTACTCAGCTAATGTTCCTGCAGCATCTGCTTGTACATTATCCACAGGATTAATGTATAAAAGTTAGTCAGTGTGCCAGTTTTTATTGTATACATTTACATCATCAGGCTCATTGAACAAAAATTAGAATGGCATAACAAAGATGATTTTATTTTATATTAGAAACTAAAAAGACATGCTCTCTGCATGAAAACGGTAGTGCAACATTTTAAAGTACAATAAAGCATCCTATTAAAAGAACAAAACTAATGAACTACTGTACTAAGTCTAAATATTTACTACATTTAGTATGCAGAGTTGTTTTTGTTTGTTCCTCCCCTCCCCTGTATTGTATTTGTTGGTGGAACTTCTAAAAGAAAATTATGATTTCCCCTGTACACAACACATATTGCACTATATAGCCTACTTCACCACAAGTTTCAAAATAATGGGTCTTCTAGAGCAAAGCTTTGATGGTACAAATTGATACCTTTTGACATATTTTCTTCTCCTTTAATTAAAAGGGATAGGTATAAGTAAAAATAAATGGTTTTAAAGTTGACTAGCAGAGTGTTTCACATAGGTATAACAGTAGATGGTCACAGTACTATGATTTTATTAAGTTTTTAAGCAAAATATTTCACACTATTTCAAATAGTGTGTAATTACAGAAAACTAAAATATATTAAAGCACCTCACGTACCAGTTTAGCACCAGTTCCAACAAGATATTTAAACTAGTCATGACACTTGAAAACTAAGTTTGAGGTCTGAGAGAAATTAAGAGCAAAGTCTTTCATAACATGGGCTTCCACAAGTCATTGTCATTTTGTATGTAAATTGAGTTGTCTTAGATATTTGTTACAACACCAGAGAGACATAGAACCATACAGAAATGAATGACTGCCCACTTACAACATGAATACGAGCATCCCACTTTGTTCACAAAAGGCCACACATCGTCATAGCCGGAGTGTATGGGGATAGGAAACACAAAAAAACAGTCACTTGTAGTCACAGTTTGTACAGTCACTATGTGGTGAGACACATCTGCAACACTTGTCACACTGGAGTGCTTCATGGCACACAGAGCTTTCGTTTCAGCTTTTTAAGAAGCTTGTTTGTTAAGATAATATGTAGAGCACACAGAATGGTCTTTGACGGGGTCGCAGAGGTACCACTGAACTCTCCTGTTTCACTCTTGACTCTAGTCTCAGATATTTTTAAGACTGATACTCATTAATGTTGCACTAAGATAATAATTATTTCCTCTGTTCTGTGTGATAAGTTCAATGCAGTGGCCCTTTCTAAAAGGACAGTAAATTGTTTTATATTTATCTTGTTCATCAAGAGTAACTTTTAATCAGTTAATTTCTATAATAATCCATTAATGTTTCTATAAAGTTGGTAACACTATTTGTAAAAGGAGTTAAATGGAATTAAGATGTCAATTCTATAGCAGTCACCGAAAAGTATCTAACTCATAGGTATTTCTAAATGATATTTAGAATAGGAAATGGTATTAAGGACCATATGACTGAATTTTTAATCTAGTGTCATAAATCACTGTGAGAAATCTAAGTAGCTATTAGATAAAAGATACACAAGTGTTCTGCAATTGCTGGTTTCAAATAATCTCATCTTTCCTGTAAGATCAGTCTGAACCAGTGTTGCAACTAAGCAGGAGAGAGTTGTCTAAGCATTATCTTGTAGAAAATAGTAGTTCAAGACTTTACAGACCTTTTCAGACAAGTATTGTCTCAACACCTCCAATGTTTGTATTGTACATACTTCCAACTTTCTCTTGTAGGATTGGCAAAGCTTCTTTGTGTTACTTGAGTAAAGCCCCTCCAAGCCAGCAATGAGAGCATTGGATATTTGTTAGTCTGATATTGTACTGACAGCTAGTGGTAAATATGAAAAGTAAATTCTCTCTGAACTGCTGTATGTACTAAAAATTAGGAATTTCAGAAAGAAGACAAATTGTATTTTTCTAGAAGAAAGGAAAATAAGAGGTCATTTGTTTTTGATCTAGCTCTTGCAACTGTGCAGGATGTTTGCAGGGAAACTAACTTGCAGTGTACTACCTGTTTTACTTGGGAATGTATTTTATGCACAATAAGCTGTGAGAACATTTATCAGAATAGCTGTGGATCTGATTATTTACCGTTATTTTCCTTCTAATGGTTAATGCATATGCAGAATTAATCACCAGGAGTCAACCTGTCTCATTATCTAATGAAACATGAGTCAAAATTAGCGGGCTGAGTATAAGATCATAGGAATAATAAGATATCAGTCAAGAAGTGATTAAACAAACTAGACAGAAGATTAATTCTGAGATGAGCAAGTAATTCTAGAGAAGTTCAGAACATAAATAGCTTGGAGTTACTAGAGTCTTCCTGTGGGCAGTGAATCTCATAGTGAACTCTCCAGCTGTCCTGCTCCAATGTTACTCTAAACTGGCTATCATTTTTCCCCTTCTTTTAAATACATGGTAACTTGTTCATGCAATATAAACTTCCTCAACACAGAGGGATTTTGTTTGGATAGTAACCCGTAACTGGAAAGGTTGTGTGTATACAGCTTGGATTTAATGAAGAGACATGAATGTGTCCATTTCCACCCACTGTGGGCCCCAGCTGTGCACTGTCTATGCTGTTCAAGTTGTCCTGCCTCAAACTTTGTTAACAAAGTTTGTTTTTCATTACGGATGTTCATAATTTGGTCACACTTTTTATCCAGGGTACAAAAGATGATACTTTTGTGTAGACACCTGGAGAATCTTTCACTCCACAGCCATAGCCCCAGGAGGTCACGCCATACACAACCCAACTTTCCCCTGGGCGTTCACACATCAGTGGTCCGCCACTGTCTCCTTGGCAGCTATCAACACGTTTCTGTTCCTGGACATTTCCAGCACAGAGCATTCTTCCTGTGAATCTTCTTTTGTAACGCTCTTCACATACCCTCTTGGGAAGTAAGGGGATGGCAGCTTGTTGTAATGTTCTTGAATAAGCCCTTCCTGAAAAGACAACACAAATTGTTGTATCATTATGAAACATAAAATGGAAACATAAATATGAGTTAATCTAATCTTTGCTGTCAGTCATTCACACTGTTTTGTCATTAAATGACTCAAAATAAGACTGTTGAAAAAATATGCTATGCATTAAATATAACACTATAATACTAGGTAGATATTTGAAATATGGAATATAGAGGCTTTTTTTTAAAAACAAAACCAACACCTTTAAATGTAGCTTTATTCCTCAGTTCACTGGATCTTTACAGTGCCTGGGTTTGTTTTGTTCCAAACACACTTTGTTTATTTTAGAAGACTATATACCCTAATACTTGAATAGGGAAGCTATTTGGGGAATCTTGAGACTAAAGCTGTAGAAACACTTCATTTCTAAGTCACCAGTTCATATCTAGTCTAGCTCAGCCTGACAGGTGCTTTATCCTCTACTGGGTTACAAGTAAGTACACACAAGCTTGCTTGTCACCTCAACTGAGGAGCCAATGTTACCGAGCCCAAGTATGCTCTAGTAGAGATCGGCAGAATTGTTTGAATCTTACAGTCATGGTAATTTCTATGTACCAGGGTACTAAAGAGACTCCTGACCAAAAGGAATCCTAATTTTGCAGGAGTGACCAGAACCTGTCCTTCAGTTTTCTTTATTTTTAGTGAATCCTGCATTGTATAAGCACTGATCTGCTTAAGAAATGTCAAGATTTAAATAATTTGGCTTTTTTCTATAGCTTGCACCTCCTTTTCAGTTGCAAACATGCGAAATTAAGGCAAATGGTTTGGGGATTTTTGGTGTTTTTGTTTGTTTAGGTTTTTTTGTTTGTTTGTTTAAGTAAAATCTGAATACTTACAAAGTAAGTATGATTCATACAGTAAGTGTGAAATTTCAACCAAAGTACTGCAGTGATATTATTTCTTACTGTAACTGAAGTAAATTATTACCTTGGCTAATGCAAATTTGCATAGATGTCATAAGTAAACAATACTGCATAACTTTCACTGAACTGTATAAAAAAGACAGAGCTAGGCAATGAATTAGCAATTGTTTTTAGCAAAAAAAAACACCCTACAAGTCTATCTCCTTTATTGTAGTACAGTGACCCAGACATCTGTGTACACAGATTAAATGCATGTGAAGAGGAAGAACTGTTATTTGGCCTTGCCTCCTTGCCAGTTTGAATGAGTCAGTGGAACAAAGGCTCAAGTGTGGTTGCTCTCTTGCACTGTATTCAACACCATGAAAACATGAAAGTAAAACATGGTTGTTAATTTGTAAAACATGTAAAGGATGATGACATTTAAAGAGAAGAATCTTGTACTGACCTGGAAAGTGACAAGATAGCTTGTTCCAGAAGTCTGGATGGCAGATTACATTGTGATTCTTGCAAATTTTGGCAAGATATTCTCTTATTTAAATCTGATTGCTGATTGAAAATGTCAGTGGTAACAAGAGACTAAAAATGTAACTTTGAATTCTATTGTGTGTATATTTTCTATCCATGTTTCTATAGAAGTAGTGTAATTTAAATAACCTTTCTAAAATACTAATTGTACCTACCTTAAAAAACTTAAATATATTAGAGCTGTTAGTTATTCTGAGGCAAGGGATGATAAACTGCTGCACAGGGTGTGCCTGGCAACAAATAAGCTTTTCATTCATGCTTGTCTGTGTTAATGAGGCCATTTTAGTGACTGGTTCTGTGATTTACAGTGACACGGTTAATCGCCACTTCTCAAACACAAAATAAATTCAGTAAACAAAGTGCTGTGGTTCCTGTGTAAAGATCAGGAGAGAAAATACTCACCTATATGAAAAGAGTAAGATTGCTCTATTTTGAGCATTTCTTATTTTAAGAATTAGATTATTTTTTTTTTAATAAATAAGCAGCCTCAAGTAATGAGAGCGGTGGGTGGAAATCATCTAAACATTTTTACCTGTGTCACCCCATCCAGTGATATAACAGTTCGGAGCAGTTTTCTGTGGTCTCTCTCTCCTTAATGGCAAACAAGCAGGTAAGACGTGGGTACTGAATCTGGCACACTGTTCCTCTGGCCCCTGTAGCCTCACCAATGCAATGTCATAGTCACTGCTGTTGGGCTTGTACTCTTTATGCATCACAATCTGCTGGACTCCAATTTCTTCCTCATACTCTTCTGGTACCAGCGTGTGATAGTCTCCAACTCGCACAGCATAGTTCCGTGTGTTGTTGCCATACCTAAGATTGAGGTGAAAACAAATAGGGCTGACTCATGCAAAGTCAGGTCCTAAGCATGCAGATTTGATCAGTGTCTTTATTGCTGATATAAATAATGATACCAAAAGGTTTTTGTAAAGAGTAAAAGTGCTTTTTCAGATGTTTAGATTGACAGTCAAGTGTATCCCAAAGAATATAAAGGAAACTTTTCATGAAGTTTCAGACTGAGCTATGTTCCTTTTGTGTATTTTGACAGGCAAGGTTTCTTACAGCCATCTGCTGTTACTGGCATTTATTTCAAAGGTACAAGCAAGGTGTGCACCATAAATGTGTTTAGTAAGGGCAGCAGAAATTGCCAGTAATTAGAACGAAAATCTGAGTACTAACATGATTATGATACTACAGATAATTACAGAAATGAAAACAGTATTCAAGCTTACTCTGTAGTTTGGCTGAGAAATTTTTGAGGCTTAGATAACTTTATAAAAGCCTCTTATAATAACTGAAGTAATAATAAAGAAAACAAAGCATAAGTGCATTACAACCACCTATTGTCAGTGACAGAAGGCCTGTAAATCTCAAACTTGCTTTGCATCTATATGACCCGAACTTCTTTAACGTCATTGTCTAAATGGTAAATACCTTAGAGATGATTAGTGTGGCTGTAAAAAAGGATTTTCTGTGCATGCCTTTGGAGATTTTGGATTACACGAAACACAGCACTGCTCAGAAAAATGCAAACAAGGGAATATTGTTGGGTGTGTTTATTTATTTCAAAACCTGACTAAACTAACCCAAATATTTTTCCTTTGCTCCCTTTCCCTCATAGCCTTCAACAGGAAATTTGTAGTATGTGTGCAGAAAACAAGCTACAGTGTTCTATCACCTTCTAACTTGTTTTTTTTAATACTTCCCAGTAATGTGCTGATCTCCATAGCTCACTAAAGGTTGCTTTGGGAGCAGTAGGCAAAGCAGGAATATTACAGTTTACTTCTGAACAATATATAACTGTACCACTGAATATGTCTTCTAATGGTGGGTTGTATTCCTGGTTTTCTGCAAGGCTTTCTTTGTCAAATTCTGCATTTCTTCAAGTATTCCGTGAGTAAAATTTCACTGCTATGCTTGTAAGAAGAGGTGGTTGTAGGCTATGACCCAACATCTAGGAATCTGAAGATGACCTCCTATATAGGAGAAATGAATTCGCTTGTCTACCAAGAAGCTTTTTCAGGTCTTCCTCCATAGTAATTTGTGAAATACTCTCCAGGTACTGTAGGTTTCTTGTGGCTGGAAATCGAAATTCTATAGCAGCTTGAAGTGAAGAGATGCAACTGACGGAGACTTTTTGAAGTTTACAGAGGTGTTTAAAAAAGTATTCATACTGATTTTAGTATTGGAGGGAGAACTGAGAAAAAATATTTTGTTTTCTACCAAATACATTATTTCCTCCTGGGGGAAAAAAAAAATAGCTCAAGAGTTTTTTTAAATTTGTGGATCAGTAAGTTTATCTCAAAGATTAAGAAAAAAACCTCTTTGAATGTGTCACATTACTAGTCTTTCTGTTTTGACCACAAAAGTGCTGGTATTCCGTAAGTTATTGCTGAATGGATGTTCATTAGGAATTTCCGATTAAGAAATGAGAGCATGCATAGGAACAAAACATCAGAGAAGGCAGAAAATGAATCCTGGGTCTCCAGGTGTTTTGACTCTAGTCCTTTGAAGTTTCTAGAATGAAGGTATTTATTTGTATGCTTTTTTAAAAAAAAAAAAAAAACAAAAAAAAACAAAAAAAAAAACACCAAACAAATCCGATGTTTTAAAAAACAAAGCTCACTGAGACTTCACAGCTGATTCTCTTCCTGATAAAATAAATGGCAAAATTCTATGGAAGTAGGATTGGCACCTGATATATTGCTTTTATTTTTCTTGCTTATAAGGAGGTTCTTCAGGGTAAGAAATGCTGTTCAGTCTTCAGTAGTTTCTGGAGTTATATACATCTATCTGTATTTGGCCATCTGAAGTACGATATCAGTGAAACCCTGAATTCTGCACCCCTATAGGTTGTCTGTCAAATCCTTGCTATCTGCTGCCTGCCAGGAATTTCTGGTCTGACAGTGATGAATCCTTCCTGGGTCACTGTTGCCACACAGCTTACATCAGAAAAGGGCTGATCTTACCATACTTTGTCAAGACACTTAGTATACAATTGTCAGTCCAAACTACTATTGTTATTACTCTGAGCTATGATGTGGGAGCCAGTAAAAATATAATCTGGCACTGGCAGTAAAACAGGAATTTTTTACAGCAGTGATGTGATCTGATCTGTGGCCTTGGGCGAGTTTCTTTTTTGTTTGTTCTTCTGCCATCTATTTGGCTTTCCTTAATAGAGCAAGGAGTAAAGCTACACACATCATCAATGTGTTAATATAATATATAGTACAGGCATTTCTTAACACAGTTTTCTTCTAGTTTTATTTCTGTGAAAGTGACTTTTTTATTAATAAGTTGTGCATCTTTGCAATAAAATGCTTGGTACATTTCTGTGCCAGTTTGTACTGAATTGGTTTTATATATTTGTTTGTTATTGCTTCTGGGAATTTTTAGAAACTATAATTCAGAGTTCAGTTTAGCACGTTTACACATAGATAGACTTGAAAGCAAATTTTCCTGGCCTGTGTGCAAAAATTTCCAGTAATGCTTTGGCAAAACCATAGCATTCAAAGTTAGAAATATATTTTTATGTAAATATACAAATTAGGGGAAAAGTATTTTTTATTCCTTTAGTTATGGGAAATATTCAGGAAATTAATCTGATTCCTTAGTTTAATCTTGTGTTCTGCAGAAAGTTATATCAGCAGTTCAATATCTATATATATGAAATGGTAATTTGTCTCTTCACATGGAGACTATATAACCTCATAGGTAGTGTATTTCCTAAAATTGCAGCTTAAAGATTTCTGAATTGTTTGCAGGAAGAGAAACTACCAAATCAAGGGCAAGTGTAATGACCACTTTGACTACCTTTTTCATGGAAGTACCCGTAATGTTGGTTGTTCAGCAGAAAGCACGCTACTGTAGTATTATATATAAGGCAGTTTGAATATGCTATGAAAACCAAACTGACAGACCCTGGCAGCTCATTTTATTGTGTAAGCTAATCAATACATTGGTCCTCTGTGCAATTTGAAAAACAGATGAATAAAACATGCAGCTGTAGATTGTTTTACATACTGACAGCACAACTTCTGTGCCTTCTCCAAAGTCAACAAGGTGAGTGTAGAGACTGAATGGTCAGGGTGTACAGTATCAAACAGTTTTTCACTTTTACAAAATCTATTTACAGAACAGACAGAATGCTCAGAACGTAAAGGGTTTAGTAACACTAAGATTTTACAGCCAATTAAGTACTTCTCTGGTGTCACCTCTTGTCTGGGCAAGATTACAAACAATCTTGGCTGATGCATTAGCCAACTCAGTAGGATTTATTTTCCTCAGAAACAGAAGCTGATACAGAAAGTACTTAACTTCCTATTGGAGTAAAATGGAATTATTATTTTCATTTGAATTACTCAAATTTATATGTAAAACTCCCACTAAAGTAAATGGAAGAATTGTTCTTGTTACAGACATCTCAGATATGTTTTTCTGCTCAAATTTCATAACTGCATGATGACATACCACTTAAGAACCTGTGATAGAGCAGCTGAGCCCAATAAGTACAATGATGCAGTTTTCTTTGCCAGTAAGTGGTACTAAATAGTTTAATAATTTTTGCTACAGTCATTGTTTATAACTGCTGATGTCATTGCCTTTAAAAGCTATCATAAATTGGATTCTGTATCCAATCTGTACTGGATTCTGTGTTGCTAGGTATGATCTTTGAATGTTTGAAAGTAGAATTTTAACAGGTTTTGGTACACATCTGAGTGTCATTGGAATACAAATTTACAAGGTCATTAGCATTAAATATGTATTTTGCCTGACCTAATCTGCCAAAAATATTTCCAAAAGGTCACTGACAATACTCTCTCATAATTTATACATATGGTTTGGGCCTCTGCAGCAAATCACATCTTAGTGCTCTGCTGCTAGTTTCTGCATTATGAGTGCTTCTTTACCTTCAGTAAATATTTGTCCATCTAAGTTAAGCATTGTGTACATTGACATTGTTTTTGTACATATGAACAAACACAATCACAGTATTTTGCAGATGTGTATAATCAGTAGTCCAATGGAAATCTGGCTCTCAAATAGAAAAAGGTAATTTTAGATGGCATTTTGCTCTCCTGTAAACCATATATCAGATAGTGTAGTAGAAAACTTGCTACTTCTATTTAATGTTATGTCCTTGATTTTGACAAAAGGAGCTGTTTTCCCTTTTATAGGTTCCTGCTGTTTCTCTGTGTTATGTATGATAGTCATTTATAGCAGAATATTGAAGAAATGAGTTCCAGGAAGGTTTATCTTAATTAGAAGTACTGATTTTAAACATTTAATAGAATGAGAAGTGCTGCTTCTCATGCAAATGTATGAAACTTTAATAGGTACAAAGCTTCTAGAGAGAGGCTTAATGAACAGCATTTGGACATATTTACCATATTTCTGTGCACATTCACATAAATAAGTCTTTCCTAACTAATTTTTTTTCATCTGTAGACAATTGTATTTCTTCCCCTCTAGTAGCTGGTAATTGCCAAATGTGGAAATACTGTAACAGAGTATCAGTACCCAAAAGGCAAAGTTGTCTAGCTCGGGGGTGTCCAGTGTTCCTCACCTGATAGTCACCTATGAAATGGCAGAGTCACACACATCACTTTTGAAGAGTGGAGTCTGGGAGTGCTTCAGGGGTGCAAAATGATGTTACTTCCAGGGCATTACCCCCCTGTTGCATGGCTGAACTGGGCTTGCCTTTAAGCTCTAGTGCAGCCTGCCAGTGTTGACCTTAGCACCTCCTAGCAGGTTCATTTCTCAGCCAAGTGGAGGCTGGATTAGTAATCAGCCACCGTGCTATTATCATCCTGCTGCCAGTCAAGTGAACTACTGACATACAGGGCACATCTGAATTCACTTCACCTTTGAGAAAACTGGATTTTAATTCTGGGTTCTGCTTTGGTTTCTGTTGTCTTACTAGGTATTTGGTTCCACTGTGCTTCATGGTCCCTAGTTGTCAAAACAAAATTACCAGGACCATGTTGAAGTATAGATGGGCATTCAGAAATGCCTAAAGAAGCAACTAAGAGTTACATTATTAGAAGAGCACAATGTTCAAGTAACACAGTATTTCTAAAATGACATAATGGTAGTTATGATTTCCTTCTTTCTATGCCTCATTTCTTATTATCCAGTTTGTGGGTTTTTTGTTTGGTTGGTTTGGTGTGGTTGTGTGTGTGTTTTGTTTTACCCTTTTTTTTTTTTTGTTAGTTGGTCGGTTTTGGTGGTGGTGTTTATTTGTTGTGGGGGAGTGGGTTGTTTCATTTTAATGTATAGACCTGCAAATTCCCTATAGCTGTCAGAATCACTCAGGACAAAACTTGCTAATAAGATGGGTGGGTTATAAAAGGAAAAATAGCTTCAAACAATTTTTGATCTTAAATTATGTGTCTATGAAATTATAGAAACCAGTAATGCTGCTATACTCCTGGAAAACTATTTCTATTGTTATGCATAAAATTGTATTGAATTTTTATCCATAGTGCAAATGAGCTCATTTTTGTTATTTAAATGGTGTTCCAATTTCCAGGATATGAGAAATGGTATACTGGCCTTTCTCTTGTCCGTCTGTGGAAAATATTTGAAGAAGGCGCTTGATCTATAGATAGCTCTTGGAAACCTAGCACCTTAAAAATCACTCTGAGATCATTAGGAAGTTCAGTGCAGTCTGTCTAATGTCAACTCTGAGCTAAAGGTGCCTTCTCTCCTTTACAGTAAACAGTAGTGGGTCCACAGGCTGCCAGAGTTGCATGCTTAGATCTAGGTTGCACAGTTTTAAGTGCAACATCTGTGGTGAAACAATACTTGGGTCCCTGAGACCACATGCAATAGTTTTAGGATAGCCTGGAGAGATCCTTGAGTGGCTGCACCAGTCTGGAAGTATCACAGTGTCCAGTGCCCCAGCCATGCTGCTGCTCATCCACACCCCTCCCTCATCACCGGGGTGTTCAGCAAAGCTGCCAAATTGGCAGCACGTTCAGTAATGAGTTGGAGCCACAGTTCTGTAAGCAAGCCATTGGGAAGAATAGATAATGGATTGCGAGGAGTGCTTACTGTAAGAATGCACTGCAGCTGCAGCAGGACAGTGACTACCGATGTTTCACTGAACTCTTTGTAAGTGTTCTAGAAGAGCTGGGTAACTAAGATCTTGATTTGCACTTAGTAAACTTAACTGATTTCCTGTGACTTCCCCTTTTCTTCCCTTGACATAAAATAACAAAAAACTGACTTGCTTTCAATCCTTTAATCAAAGGCTTTCTTAAGAGTTTAAGTTGCATCCTTAGCAGTCACTGTAGACATGATGAACAGGGAAATAGGAAACCATTTTTGATAAAATTTAATGATAGCAACTAAAGGGTTTTCATAATTCTCAGAAACAACTGGGACATGAGCAGAAGTAGGCAGAAATTTTGTTTGAGCATTTCAGCTTGAAATATTACCAAGAAAAGTCCTTAGTTATTTTTATGAAACATGAAAATATGTGCATCTGGTGCTAGGCAAAGGTAAAAGTATACCTGACTCTAGTTATTAGTGAGCAAATGGAAAGGTATAAAGTCTGAAGTTGAAACATTTGCAGCCCACTTAAACAAATTCTAGTAAATATCATCAAAACTCCAATGCCATTCTTCTACACTTTTATTCCAGCCCATACTGCAATGTTTCATAAGGATTCCAGTGAAATAATTGCTCTCAAAAGCTTATAATATTAGACCAGCTTCCTTACTGTGTAAGTTCATGCTTTTATACTACAGTAATTTCATCAGCAGTGAATTCCTGATGTCAAAAGTACTGTAGAGGGGATATAATAAAAACTGAATAGGAGAATTATCAGTAACAGATTATCTGTTTCTGCAAAAATTGGAAAAGACATTTAGAAAAGCTAGATACTAGTTTAACACTGAGAATTGCAGTAGTTGTTAGAACAATTAGATCAACTGTGATTTACAAGTGAGTCTAAGTTTCAAACCAGTTGTTAAACATATGGAAAGGAGTTGACTTTGGCATAGTTGTATTAGATGCCAGTGTCAGAGGATTATACCAGTATAACCACTTAGGCCAATATTTCTTTGTTGAAGGGGATGGGACCTTTATTTAAGTGGCTGCAAAGCACAATTCTTTTTGTATTGTAGGATAATAGAGTAAGGCAGTTTCTCAAACCTATTTGTGAAGAATAAGCAAAACGGCTCGGTCTCACTTGCATCCAGTGTACAGATTTACTTTCCCATTAAATTCAGCAAAATACATATTAATGCTTTACCCTAAAATGGGTTTTGGAGACTAGTTCATCTATTCACTGCCGTGTTACAATAAAAATATCTATCACTGCCAATATCTATCATTATCAGTAACTTGAAATACTACAGTTCCTGTGTTTGTTTCCTCAGTTGTCTTCACTATAATCTGAAAGTCATAAACTACAGTTTTGCTGCAACAGAAAGTTGTGTTCAAATGTCAGAAGTATTGTCTATATTTTGTTATGGAAACACTCAAATTGTGAATATAAATCTTGTGAATGATAACCAGAATAATTTCAATGTGTTAGGTTTTTTGTTTGTTTTTATTTGAGGGGAAAGAAGTTTGTTTGGTTGGCTTTTTTAAAACCAAAGATCAACTCTTCAAACAGTTTTCAGTGGGCTTGAATGGGCATGTTTTTGCCTATATGCAGAACAAGAAGATAGTTTGAAAAGACATTTCACTGTTGAAGAGAGACCTACCTTTTAAAGCAGTGTGCAGCAGTGAGGACCCAGCAGCTGCTGATGAGAGTAGCACCACACAAGAGTCTTCCATCACCATGAGAAGATTTCAGTCGGAGTGCAACCTGCCATGGCCAGCCGCCCCTACAGAGAGCATAAGACATTGTGTTCAGGGTACAACAATGGAAAAATAAGGTAGCTTGTCGGTTACCTTGAGTGTAAATCCTATTTAGTTTCTTTGGCTGACTTAGCTTACAAACCATGTTATTTATTGAGTAACAGTTGAGAATACCTTTATATTCCTGCAGCATTCTGAATTCGATTTAACAATGGTCAGGATTACTTTACAAATTGCTTGTGCATCCAGCACTCTGAGTGCTTCCTTCCACTGTCAATTATTTTTATTTTCCCGTCTCGGATTTCATTAATTGTGCCAAAGACACATTCTATGGGTTCCTTGCCAAATACCATCCAAGTCAACAAACCAGAAATTTCCTGTTAACTGGATATGGGAAAGAAAGGAATTTCTTCAAAAGCTTGAACAAGTGTCCTTTCCTGTCTGTGTTAATATTTTTGTTGGTTCTGAACTGTTTGAAAAAGGAAGCTGGCAGATCAAGAGGTCTAAAGCAAGTGTAAAATCCACAAGTAATAGATTAGCATCATTTTTCATCCTGTGATCATCTGTTTTGTATAGTAGATCTGAGATACATATTTGCAGGACTATCAAGACAGGATGGATTATTTTTCACCAATCTATTAATAACAGATTAGCAAAATATGGAATCAGAGAAATGAGAGAGATGCACCTGTAAGCAACAGCAACATCCAGGAACAAAGAACCGGTAGGCTTAGGTATTTTCTGAGTACTGTCAACTTGAATAGGTACAAGAGCTGCCCAGGATAATCTAGTCCAGTATCCTATCTCAGAGTTCCCAATGCCTGATGTTTTAAAGTAAGGTGAAGGAATTTACTTCCCATAAAGTATAAAACAATTCAGAATATGGGATTTAATGTCTTTCCAAAATAGGGTAATTTGGACAGCTTTGGATTTCCTGGTACGTAAGTATCTTGTTCCTTCTCAAACTTTGTCAAGTTCTTTGTCTTAATGAATTCTTTGAACTATGAGGTCTTCTTTTGACACTTAGTGTCTTTTTTTGAAGTGGATTGATTTATGCTATGCAAGTACTTTGACACAGGTTGCACAACGACATGTAATAATACTATAAATGCATTTTTTACGATTCCTTTAATAAGATTCAGTGAACAAATAAATATTTGTGGTTACTCACAAGTTAAGAAAATAAAGCCTGGACTTCCTATCATAGCATCTAGTAATAGTAGTAGTATTTAGTTAATCTATCTATATTAGGTGAGTGTAAATATGTCATTAAAAGCTAAGAACAAAGTGTTAACAAAAAGCCTGGTTGTACAGCTGTCTCATCATTGGAGAGGTGTATATTGTGGAGGAAAATGAGATCTTGAGCAGTGAATGACCTCTAAGCCTTTCTTTCAGTGTAGGTAGCATTTAAAACTTTGTACTATACTCATAGCTCTCTTCATATAGCTAACATCCCAATATAAGATAAATTTGGAAAAAAGTAAAATGGCTATTTTAAAAGTAAGAAATTTAACCTAAGCAAGGACTAAACCTACAAGCATTACAGATTTTCAACTAATGCTGCAAGTATTTATCAATGAATATGTTTTAATTTCCTACCAAATTTGCTTTGAGTGTATTTCTATTTCTACCTCATTACAAGACCAGAAAGAAAGAAACAAATGAACAAAACCACAAACAAACCAAACAAACCAACCAAACAAAAAAAACCACAACACCCTACCCCACCAAAAGAACACCAAACAAAACAAAGCTACAATAAAAACATGAATTAGGCAAATAAATGTCTTTATATTGTCTTTACCAAATATTTACCGTAAAGAATTTTTCCCACCAATTATTCGCTTTTGTCGACGATGTAGTAACCTCAATCCACAAACAGAAGCAAGAGAATCTGAACCAGAAAGGAAGATGTAGACAGCATTAAACTCAAAATGAAAATTAGGCAACCTACAATGAGAGTTAACTAAAAGAAAAACAAAAAACAACTAAGACTGTGGTTATTCTGTTTCATGGTGCTTTTTAATAACCAAATTTTGACTGGTAAAAATACACTGAATTCTGTCAGACCTAGAAATTATCAGAGATTTTTTTGACTGTGATCACAACAGCGCAATGTACACATTTGTGCTCTGCTCTTCAAGTGTAGGTTTTTTAATACACTTCTTCCTTACTTCATGTAAATGACAGCAGAACTTGGCATGCTCCATAGGTTTCCGTCCTCAGCTGAAGATAAGCTATACCTTGAAAAGCTGAAAGTAGCTGTCTAGGGATTTACATTGTCATGTCTCTGGTAGAATTTAAGAAACATGGCTACTGTAAACTATGCCAGACCAATAGCCTGTATCATTTGAGTAGTCTATTATGATTCCGTCGCACAGCTGGCCCAGCAAGAAGATCACTGAGCGTAAGCAGAGAGGATTCCCACCATTTTTGTTTCCGTAATTCTTTTGGTATAGCTGTTTCCTCTGCCAGGTGGGATTGTTTACATCCGTTTGTTCCTACCATGACAGTTCCTCACCCAAACCCTTTGGTCTGCTACTCACAACAGGGCTTCACCTTTATTGCTGTTTGCGGGGGCCATCTTGCTGAGGTGGTCACAGATCACCCCCGCGTCCTCGCTGTGCCGGCAGTTGTGCATTCCAATGTCTTGTTTAATGCAGTCTGCCAAGGATCTCTCATTTCCTGTGCACTTCACGTTATCCACATGGATCGGGCCTTTGCCCTCCCCAAAATATGCCATTGTCCTTGCTCTAGCTGGACCTCTGGAAACAGAGCATATATTTTTTGATTAAACATTATTCTACATTTTACTCAGCTGAAATGTTTCAGAGAGTGAACTGTAAAATGAAGACATTGAGATTTTATTCCAAGTCCTGTCACCATTTCACTTGATGAAAACTTTTCTCCTCGCTTCTGTTACTCAGGTAAGCAGAAAAAAAAAAAAAAAAAGTGTAACAGAATTGCTACAGTTCATTAATGTTTAAAATGTACTTTTATGTTTTTATTTAGAAGGTTCTATGCAGAGTATTTTACATTGTAATGGCATTACAAATATCTATAAAAATACGTGAAAGCTGCTTTTTCATAATCTCTTTAATCCTCATATAAAATCAGCATCTGTGAATGCTAAAAATAATTTGTTCTGGTTTGATTCCCTCAGAAAGATGGACCCGTCAAATACAGTATGCTTGTGGTGTAGGAGGAGCTATGATTTACAGATCTATTAGAATATTGATAGTTACTAACATATTTTGTTATCATCCATTTTTAAAGTGCACCCAACAGCTGAGTTCTAAAACTGCAACATAATTGGAGAGGCTGAACCCAGTTCAGTCTTAGCACTCCCCTTTTCCTGGCAGGAGCACAGTACTCAGTGTATGTGTAGCATTTTCATACACAGGCCTCAAGGCATTTTACAAAAGGTCAGTATGATACTCCTATTATTCTATAAGGATGAATATCAAACCTAAGTATTTGAAAGTCAGACTTAGGACATTTTATAGCTTGTATGTAGTGCCATAAAGCTTCAGCAATGATTATAGTGTCAGTGGTCTGAATAAACTTGTTTGAATGATAAACGTTTTTCCCAAATGAGGGAGTGAATGAACAAACAAACAAACAAAACAACAACACACACCCAAAAAACCCACGTGAATTTTGCATGTAAGCATCTCATTTGATAAATTTTGTGATAGATTTTTCTTTTCACTACTTAGGATAATGCTTCTTAATATATAAATAGATGTTTTGTTCTATACAGTTTACAAGTCAGAAAGAATCATGAACAGGAGAGCACCCAACTGGCTGTACAAAGAAGTGGGGTGGGAAGCCACAGCCGCCTCTAGGTGTGTCTGAACTACAAGGTTATGTATTGGTTAAGAGCAATTTCCTGTTATTTTATTGTGATAAGAATACATTGAATTCTAGGTAACTAAAATGTTGCACTATATCACATATTTCTGTTTTAAAGGATATGTATATTCTAATGGACAGTACTTCTATGTATATGAAAGCGTAACTGCATGTGCAATTAAATGCTGGAGCAGAGAAAGAGTTTAACAATGAAGATGTGTTAGGCAAGATGGTATTTCTCTCCCTTTACACCTCTTTTTTTTTCTCTCTCTTTATAACTGCAGTGTTGGGGAAGATAGGTGACAATGGCATAAAGAGTTTGTCTCTTCATCACCTAGGAGAGGAATTTTGATTTGTCCTATCATTTTCAAAGCTTTGTCATACTAGAAGCGTGGCTGGATCAAACTCAAAGAATCCAGCCCTCCACTGCCTATATCCATATAATTCAAGCATGAAAGTAATACAAGCTTCCTCCTTTTTCAGATTTGCACATAGAAAGCCTTGCCTGTTTGGATTTTTTTACCACATATTGACGGGTAGGTGGGCAGGTTTTCTAAGTAGGGAATGTTGGTTTGAATGCATGAATTGTAAAAAGCCAGGAAAGGGAAGCATGTAAAACATCTGACAGAGATGATACAACAAGGTCAACTGTCCTTACACGTTTTTAATTTCCATGGCTGGCATGTATTTACCAGATAATCCAAAACCTATCTGACTTTGGAACCAGTATAGGACAATGTTTGCCTAATGAGTTTAGTATTATTTAACTTGTCAGTCACAAGCAACACGTCTCATCTTGATCCAAATATTTTTCTTTTGTAGATTGTACTCTGATTAAAGATAACTACAAAAAAATGCCAGACTCTCCAAAACCTGTGGGTAGCTGTTGTGTCCATGTATGGTATTACAAAACAGTGAGACAGTACAGACACTAGTTGCAAAATCTTACCTCATTTTGGTATCTCTATGTCAAAAAAACACAGTTTCTGCTTTAGGGCATTGGTCTGAAGTTCCTCAGGATATTGAAAACTACTTTGTTGTGAATTGCCACAATAAGCTTTCCCAGAGAAGTATTTATTACAGTTTAGTATATAATTGTCTCTGCAGACTCTTATCAGCTACTTAATAGGGGCACTGCCTCCACTGGCTTACCAGATAAATCTCAAGAATATTCTGACATCTATGAGGTCACATATGTAAATATTTTAGGTGAAAGAGATATAGAGCGACAAAGATGGAGGGAACTTACTGAGGATGGATTGCAATGATGCACTGGCATGAACTGAACTGTGGGACTCGTGTTGCAGTGACTCTCCACACCTTTAGATGAAAACTAGCTGACTTGTCCTGTGCATCAGGAATTTCTCAGTTTGCTTGCACCTGCTATGAAACATCTGCCCATACCCACTCTTAACAAAAAAAACCCCACTGTTTAAATAGAATATCTATCAGGAAACAAATGTAAAAATCATCATGTTCTTGAGCAAGGAGTGCAGCTTAATGGAAAAAAAAAATAAAATTCATATAATTGGGAAATCTCTACACGCAGAAGCGTTAAGTCTTATGTGTGTGTTATGTGCTGGAATGTGCTCTTATAACTGGTTTTAGTGCAGCATTAACAAAGGTGTATGTGTCCTTAATTGCTGCTTTCCAAGACAGCTATTTAAGCACAGATGACCATCAGAGAAACATTTTTGCTTGCTCAGATCTGTCCCTAGGGAGAAGGGTGGATTCAGGTCTTTTCTCAGACACAAGGCCATACATGATAACTTGCTGAGCTCTTCAGATGCAGTATTACTGCTAGACATAGTATGATTAATCAGGAAATCCAGTTGATTAGTGTGGATGGCCAGCTACCCTAGGTCTATTTCTTTTTCCTGTAGCAGATAATTTTTTTGAGCACTAATGACAAGATATTTGTTCATTTGTTGTGTACATATGTGTGTGCTTGTATGTGTGTTCTTATAAGCCTGTCCTAAATGAAAGGCGTCCAGTGTTACTGGGCCACTTGGTTCACTAAAATGCAAGAGATTCTAAAGCCCTCTTTTGCTCTTTACTCATTCTATCAAAATACTTTTGTATGTTAAACCAAATCACATAGTAGATAGTTCTTCAGAAAAGGTATGTGTTCTCTTAGTGCTTATCTTACTACAAATATACTTTGATTAGGGTGCTGTTAGTTATTTTTATGTTTTCCTGACTGGTTTTAGTCAATAAATCACGTTGTTTTCTAATATTCTTTGTATTATGTTTTACTAACATTAATCATGGATTTGACAAACTGGCTTAATCTTTAAAATTAGTGTTTCCTTGCACCTAGTCATTTTGCCAGTTCACGGATTCTCTTGTTCTCATCTCAGAAATGAACCATAGTAAATGGCTGAGAATGTTCCAAAACAGGATTTTGTAAAAAAAAAAAAAGTACTGACAAGCATTGACACTGTGAATAATATATACACGAAAAAATCAGTCTGTTTTCTCAGTGTTTGTCCTTTGCTTACACACGTCTTCATTTTTAAGAAGGCAGTCTTTTCTCCCATTTGAACTAATAAACATGTGGGTTTGTGTTTTGGGGTTTGAGGGGAGGGTGGTGGTTTTGGTTTTGGTTTGGTTGGTTGGTTGGTTTGGTTTTCCTGAGGAATGTAATGTGGATCCAAGTGTATTAAAAAAACAGTAGGAAAGACTTGGGAATTAAACAGTCTTCATGAAAACTGATGTCAACTTCAGTATTAGGTGCTTTTTGAGTTCCTCCCAGGAAAAGTTCATAATGTGTTTATTTCTAAAGAAACAACATTCATTAACCCTCAAGCTCAGGTGCATGAACCCAGGAGCCCCAGCCTTGCTTTGGAACAGCCAAGTCACTACTGAATGTACTATGAACTTCAGCAAAAAGATCTGTGCATGAACTTCTAGGCCCAGAAGCAATTCCAGCTCATCAGTGCACATAATGGCACACTCAGGTTTGTGGAATGCAACTGTCTAGACATAGGGTCACCAAGATCTAGTGTTTCCGACAAGCTATCCCAATTTCTGGAACCTAATTTTAGATTTCTAAAAAGTGTCTGTCTTTAGTCCTTCAGGAAACGTGTGTTGTAATGTATCCTATAATCTTAACCCCCCTGTTCCGACATGACACAAATTGAGAATCCAGCCAACTATCTGTCCTTGCGGAGATTTAAAAACAGAAGGTGGGATTAAGTGGTTGAGTTTGATCATCTGAGACACATAAAAGGCCAGAGAGGCTAAGGGTGAATGATTCAGTGGGAAATAATACAAGTCAGGTTTTGTAGTTTTGAAGCCATAGTCTACTGCTACTTATTAATATGTTTTACTATAAGAATACCAGGAAGTTTTTTAAAAAGCATTATTATGTGTTCAGATATAATCTGATGATTTTTGTTTGCACAAACTTTACATTGTTAGATACGACACAGAGATAACATGATTTGTATTTCTTGAGCTCAAATTTCTTTAGAGATACACTCAGAGAAGACATTTCACCAGCTTCCTGATGTGTTTCACTAATGTTCTGAATATTTTTCAGCTCATAGTAGTTCTGCTACTTATATGTGTGTCTTACAGGTGTTGTATCTTTACTGCTCTTAAGTATCCAAAAAAAAGAAAAAGTGCATGTGAGTGATGTAAGCCTGATTAAGCAACGTGGTTCAAAAGTCATACAAATACATTGCAGTGGTTTTAATTAGAAGGTATTTTTGTCCTGTCAGGTCTATTCCTATATTAAATTAATCTAATTCAAATTACTCTCATGTAGGCTGAAGCCATAATCATTTGTATAAGTTTTATCAAATCTCCCAGCTACATTGAGTCAAGCCAGATCAGTAAACGAACCAAAAAACCCATGAAACAAGGTATTCAGCAGCTGGTGTGCCTACGTCTGAATCTGCAGAAATCATATCCGCACCTTGTGACAGTGGACACTGACCTGTTGCTATTAATATATTTCATTACAAATATTAATAGTTATGTTAGAACCTATAAGGATTTCAAAGTCATCATTAAGCTTCACAAAAGATAAATATTAACAATATGCAAAATTATACCTTTCGATGAAAACAGATCAAGAGCTCTTTAAAACAATACAACCATTACCCCTGAAATTTTAGCAAAATTCCAGACAATTTCAGTAAACTGGTAAACCAAGTCTAGATTCTGAATATTTGTATTTTATTTGTTAATGTAATGAAAAAGGCATTTTAAATTCCCCATTTTTTAATCTATACTGTTACATCAAATCACAAAAGCACTAGTATTTACGTACCTTAAGTTTTTCTGTGTTAACTAGGACAACTCAATATCAAAATTGTTATATGAATGAAAATTGTCACTTAAGTATGGGGAAACAGAGCTCTGACACAAAATCAGAAACAAAACAGAGAATCTACATAGTTCACAGAATATGCAATCATCTGTGCTATTCTAGGTGTTAATATTAGTTTCCCTCATTTTTTCCAAACTAGAAATTTCACTCGTTTTTTTAAATGTTTAGAAATCTGAAAACCAAAGGTGAAAGAAGTAAATGAAGAACAGTTTGAGTGGTGAAGAGCACAGAGCAGATACACTAAATCAAATTATCTTCTCAGTTACATTAGTGCAACTAAGCATAAAAAAAAAATTGGCATATTATGTTTCTATCATATAGACATACAGCACCATAAGTGATAAAATATAGTATTTAGTCAATAGGTTAATAATTCAGAATATTTAACTTCTTAAAAAAATATTTAATGACTAGCATTAGCTTGCGTTTCAGTTGGCAGCCAGATGGTCATATGACTGTAATATTAAAATTCCTTTTCCCATTTATGCTAGTGAATGAATACTCCGTTTGAAGACAGAGCCTACTACTACCTATACAAATAATATAGGTGCACTTTTCTAAAAGAATGCCAAACAGACGAGTTTCAAAAGACATAAGTTATTGATATTCAGATGCAAAAACTTAACATTTTTAGATAGAACAAACAGATAACTTAAGAAACAGCTTAATGAGTTTTCTTACTTGTAGCCAAGCTGTCGACAGACTACAGCGGCATCCTTATCAGACCATCCATCATCACAAATTGTGCCCCACTGGCCATTGATAAAAATCTCTACACGTCCTTCCTTCTTATTCTCACCATCCATCAGCCTGATGGGAGGGCCTGGTAATAAATTACTGCTGTCAACTCACAACAACAGAAGCAAATGCAAGAACTAGTACTTTAAGTCATTTTCATCAGGTTCAGTATATAGGGTCAACTGATGTTTATGTTCAACAAACCTCATGTCAGCTGTTAAAGTAGTAATATTTTTCCTGGCTGGCAAAAGGAAGCAATTTGTACAAATTGCATGACATGAAATAGTACTGTATTTTGAACTCCAGAGTTCATTCCTTCGTTTTATACAAATAGGTGGCACAGCTCAGAATTTGACCGTAGTGGGCACAGAACAATTCTCCCCATGATGGCAGAAAACATCCAAAATACCTTTGATATGATACACATACAAGCTGATGGGTTTTCTTTGCAGAAATTTTATGTATTAATTTAATTATATCTCGGTTCATAAATCCATTCTCAAACTGCAAAAAGTGCAACATTGTGCTGAACTTCAGTTATTACTTGCTCATCATGCATGCTGGTCTGTAGAGGATTTTCTGTGATAGCATCATGTTCTACGGGTTGTTATTCTAGACTGATGTGGGATTATTTTTCTAGGAATTTAAATTGATTTCTTATTCAGATATGTTTATAGTACAGAATCTCACTCATGTGGATTAGTTTGCCTTAATTAATCTTGGCTTATTCAGTGCTTGCCCTGTAGTTAAATTTTGAATAATTAAGCAAAGAATGTATTTGATTCTTACTTAGAACTCCCTTATAGCATACTAGCAATGCAAGTAGCCTTAAAACAGTTATGAATTCCTCTGAGGCCTCTTTATAGTGTTGAAGTGACAATCACCTTCTAAATTGTCTAAATTGTCATACTTTATAATCCTTAATACACTAACTAGATGTTCTTTTTAGAATAACTAGAAAGACTGTTTCTTATACTTCTAACCTGTTCCTAATATCTTCTAACCCTGTAAGGATGAGAAATAAATTAATTATGCTCTTAAATAAAGCAATATCTTGAGACATTTGCATTTGAAATTTAATTTAGATTAAATAGGGTCTGAATAACTTTTATATACCAAACCTTACTCTGGATCAGAGCTAGTTAAATCTGGCGTAATTCATTAAAACATCTGAAACCAAAACTATAGTCTGTTTGCTTCAAATATCATTTAAGGCACATTTTTTTATACTGGAGTTCATACTGTCTGGACAGTGACATGAATTAGCTTCACAATTTAGCTACATTGTCATGATCTTACATAATAAACAAATATTTTTGTAGTTATTGTAGTGTATTGTATCTCGTTTTTAGTGTTCGTTAGTGTCTGTATTTCCTCAATTCATACCATCTACCATTTTTTCCACTGAATTCATGCTTACAGGGAGAAAAAAGGCTTTTTCAAATGCCGTGAGGTAAATAGTAACAATAGAGTCTTTGTCTGCTTTCCAATCAGAAATCTTGTAGGAAATGTCAGATAATCTGTCTTCATTTTTTTGTTGAAATGATGTGTTTTCACCCAGCTAGAGACATGGGATACAGTATATCTATTTTATGGTTACCTCATCTTCTTGTGGTTTAGAAAATATATATATACATATATGTATATATGTACATATAGATATATATAATTTTTTTTTTATTGAGCACAAAATTAATAGAACCTTCCGGTAATAGGGGATGTGAGAATGTTACCATATGGATGCATTTAAGTGAGCCAGACCTCCTTCAGCTAAGATTATATTTTATAGGAATTTGAGCAAAGCAGCACAGATGGTTTGCATCTGTAAAGACAGCAGTCATTATTTGAATTCCTGTTATTTTTGGTCTGGGAAAATTATTTCTTCTAAATGTGATTTGACATCATCTACACATAATGGAACTGTACTGCAACAAAACCCATTCATTGGATTGTGAGAGGTCAAAAGGTTACAAAGAAAAAACTATAAAGAGGGAGAGACTAGAAGAGTACATGTGGAAGTATGGACCGTTGATGTACCAGGTAGCAATGTTGGGCACTAAATGTATGTCTTAGCTTGCAGAATAGATCTTCGCTCTGTAATTTCCAGAGAACTTCAGGCACCCAAGCATACAAATCCATTAGATTTCAGTAGAAGCTGGGAATCTACCTCCACTAGTTTTAATTCTGATGTCAAAATCAACTAAAATGTACTTGGGTAAACTAAAGATTATCAGCAACAATTTCATAAAATGCTACATATTGACAAGCTACAAAATTTGTATTTAGCAGATCTAAAAAATGAAACTGGTTTTCAGAATTGCTGAGCAACCCATTGTTCACCTGCAGTTTTTACTGTGCATATCTGATAGCCAGAATTCTTAATTATCTACATGTAGATTTAGGAATCTTTGAAATTAATTTGTATATATTTCGTTCTACAATACCACTATGCTATGCAATTGGTATTTCTCTCTAATTTTTTTTCTTATCTGCCTTTTTGTTCTTTTCTCATACAAGTCTGCAGGCTTTTTGATATTGGAACTGGCTCTTTGATCTGTGTTTGTGGTATCATTCTGTCCTGATCAGCAAGTGGGACCCATTTACCCAGGTACAATATGAATGATACTCGATAGTAATACAGAAATAATTGCCTGCTTCTCACCCTTCTTCTTGCTATCTCTGAACTTCTCCTCTTTCTCAATGTCTCTCTTTTTTCAGGTTGTCTGTATGTAAGGCCATAGGAGAATATACTACTGATTTATATTTCTCAGTGCCTGGGTATGTCTCCAACTTCCGATAGCATGAGACAATTAGAACTTAGAGTGCTGAGTCAAATGCGCTATACCATTAGGAAATGCTGAATAGGTCAAAAATCTGGTGAAGATTGAGAGAACAGGATATCTGGAATCTGACTTTACTACTTTACAAATTTTTGCTGATCTTTAATGTTCTGACATTCTGTGATTCTGTGACTCTCTATGTTTCTTTAAGGAAAGCCCGATTACTTCCTATGATCTTGAGGAGAAAAGTGAGCTTTTTTCCCTTCCTGTTCCTTCTTCAGACGTATCTGGCAAATACTGAGATTTTGAGCATCCTTAAGTATACTGTACTTTGCTCAGATCTGCACCCCCCGCAATACTCATACTGTGACTTTACCAAAGTAATACCTTACCAAGTGAGAGTTTATGGCTGTCATTATCTGGGTGGCAAATGAGTCTGACATCCTCCTGATGGTTACAGTCGTGCTTTCCCCACTCTCTCCTTGAGCACTGCAGAAGGTTTGTCTCCTTCCCTGAGCAGCTGACATCATCCAACCAAATGGGCCCAGAGCTTCCTTCTGAGAAGCTCTCAGGTGCACTTTTTCCATACCTGCATAACGAACACGTATATGTAATGTTTTGGTCCACAGTGATGAGAGGGCATGTGATAGTTAAGCAGTAGAAAGGAAATAAAATATGTCTGAAGAAATAAAGGTTTCACAAGCAATAACAGTAAACAATGTTAATCATGATACAGTAGGTTCAGTTAGCATCAAATTCAATGACAGCACTATATGCTGCTACTTTGATAATGTTATTTTAAGGAATTTATGTTAAATTAATACAAACTTGAGAGTGCAATACCTTTGATTAAGGCCTCCCTTCAAGCAAGTGTACAGCTTCTCACTGACTTTGAGACTTAAAGCATGTTCTTAGTATTATATATACATTAGAATGTCACAGTCTGGGGAAAAATGACTTCTTTTTAATGTGAGCTGTTATCATGTGAAGGCAAGACAACAATCACCTAGTAAGAGTATATCTTTGTAACCACAGTCAGCAGGAAAAGTAGTGAAGAGTGAATGCATGAAACTCTAATGGGATTTTTTTCTAAAATATTATTCAATACAAACAGTGTTCCAGGGCCAGTCTGTGCTTTCTTCTGAGATAGGTGCAGAAAGACATATACCTTGAAAATGTCTGTGATTTTTAATGACCATTTGACAAGCAAAGATTTTGAAGAATCCAACTTTTATAGGCAAAATAGAATACAACAAATCATTTTTTTCTCTATAGTATATGCATTGATATCAGTTAGCCAAAAAGATGACTGGAAGGAACTCAGTGAACAACTACTGCTGAATCACAGCCTCAGTTGAAGGTTTTTTATTCTACCTCAAGTGAGGCCATAAATATCTCTTAGAGACTGAGGGAAGTGGGCTTTAATGGATTTTAACTCAGTAGTTCCCATGAAGCATTCAGCTAATATTAAAAAACCAGAATATTGAATAACATAGGGTTCATGTAAATATTTGTCATCATTGTCAAACCAGAGAGTCAGATATCTAATATCAAGTAATCTTACTTAAATCCCAGCTGCCGGCAAACCACCTGTGTATTCAGCTCTGTCCACCCATCATCGCAGACTGTGCCCCACTGCCCAGTATAATAGACTTCCAGGCGTCCCTCATGACTGCCTTTCCCACTTGTTAGTCTTAATGCACCATCTGTGTCATTAACAAGTAAGGAAAAACAAAAAACAAGAATCAGGGTTTTTTAAGTCCAATCATTGTTCTAGAACAAAATTAATAACATTGCATATATCGCATCTGATCAGAATATTAGACTACTTAATCTAGTGCTGATCACGAGGTGTCATTTAATGGGAAGGTAAAAGAAATGCCATAATGCCCCCGGTCAGCCGTTAAGTGTTGCATAATGCAATTGCTTAAGTGCAAGAAAAAGAGCACAAGATACTGATCCCCCAAGCCCTTATTACGTGCCAGGGTCACAGGAGTGGGCTCTAATGACATGATTTCACTGTATATGCACCTTATCTTTTTATTTGTATATTCCATTATTCCCCATTGCTTTTATGGTGAAATGCTGTTATTGATAGATGTGATACACAGTTAAGAAAGACATGCCCCACATAGTAAGTGGCAGTTACCATGTTACTGGGGAATCAAGGCTTTGTATGGAATAATGAGATCTTCTGTACCCGTAAAATTTCCATAGCTAACAGCTGGTTCTTTTTAACACTGCCAGCACACTTTATTACTGTGGGTTTTGTGCATCTGTGAACTTTAAAAATTATCTTTCCAGAGCTGTGAACTCTACATTTGTCACTGTTTTCCCATGTGATTATTGGTAAGTGAACTACCTGTGAGAGGTGTACAGGAAACGCCAGCATCTTCTTTGTGGCCACAGTTGTGTTCTCGCCAGGAGCTTTTAGGACACTGTTCTATAGAGAGTTCATTTCCCGTGCACCGCACTTCATCCAGCAGCACGGGGCCCGAGCCTTCTCCAAAGTGAGCCTGGCCCCATGCCTTGGCAACACCCCTGTGGAAACGCAACAAACAGCCAGTCAAGCACAAGCAAGCTGAAGAGTCTCTGACTCAGGGGGAAGACCTGAAATGTTGCATATTCAGTTTCTAAAATAGCAGGCGGGACGGTCTAAATAGCCACTGCACTGGTACTGACAATGCAGCCCACATCGCATCATGTAAGATGATGTGGTTCTGCAGTCAACTTCAGTCTCAGCTGAGGCTGCAGAGCAGCTTATATGTACTGTTTCCACACTTGCATGGTTGGAATATACTTATAAAATTTCTATTGTTTTGTATCTATGAGATGCTCCTTTTCTGGCCCATTTGATTTTTAAACATAACTTCCCTCTAAGAGATTATAAATGTACAGGTTGGGTATAAGGATTCTAATGTTTATATGTAGAAAAAATAATCCTATATATTTCTACAGAGACTTTCATCTGTTGTCCTCAAAGCACATTAATCAAATCTCAAATATCCAAATGAGGCAGATAAAAGTCATTGTTCCCCATTTAGACATGGAAAATACATGGCAAAGAAACCTTAAGTGACTTGACAACATCAGCCCACCAATCAGTGGTAGAAATAAGAACAGAAAGCAGATCAATGACTAGCCTTGTGTGTTTTATACTCTTATGCCAGAGTCTTGTTTCAGCGTTACGAAATTATGCAGTGCTTATCACTTGATGTTCTATCAGAATTTTTCCTATTCTATTTAAGGTACCATGTCTTTCCTATGTAAATGTTTTTCATGGCTTGGTTTCCACTGAACAGTTTTCTGTCATATATCATCTAGTTTTTATTGATTATTGTCAATATCTGTCATCTTTTCCAGCTCGTAAAATTGAAATGTCTATCTCTTTTTTTTTTTTACTATAATGAATTACCTATTAGTTAATTAACATACAGTTTGGGTGTGGGGCTCTATACTAATTATGAATTTGCTTTAAAGAGAGAACAGGAACAGTACCTTCCGTTTATACTGAAAACAAGACAGGTCTTGACTATTTTGTTTCAGTATGTAACCATTAGAACTCTTAACTGGCTTTTGCAACTGTTTGTTAGAAGTACTTTGCTGTGATTTTTTTTTTTAATGTAAATTGCAGTTGTTCGTATTTTTAAGGCACTGAGTCATTAATCCATGTATGGATTTACATAGATGGGGATTTCTCCTCTAATGCTTTGTATAAATATGTAACCACCTCTGTTCTCTCTTTTTTTAAAAGGAAAATAATACTAAATTTAGTTAGTAACCATATAAATTCTTGATAAACAGCAAAGGCATATGGGAAAAATAACACCAATAAGAGGCTTATAAAAATTAAATTAGGATCAGTATCAAGTTCTATAAAAAGGAAGGATGTGGAAATTAATAGTGGACCCTGTGTAGATGATAGTGCTCAGGAAATAAAAGCACACACAAGAAAGCAAAATTAAATAACCTGGTTTGCATTTTCATTTTAACATATTTTTTTTAAATATTTTCAACCTTATGTGCTTCATTAATCTTGAAAAAACTGTTAATTTTCAGACTGTTTCTTTGATGACCAGATGCCTCATTCAAGTGGTGGAGAACATGGAAAGTATCAAAAAGAATGTCGTATTTACTCAGCAGGGGGAAGAGTTATAATCTGTGATTGCTTCAGAGAAGCAGGTAAGCAAACCAAAAATATCCTCACTCAGCAAGCAACATTTTAGCAAAACGCTTCAGTCTGAAGATAGTACCTTATTTTTAAGAAAGATTTTTAATTAGATAATATCTTTTCTTCTGAAGGACCTACCTAATTCCAAATAACATATTAACAGATATCTTGCTCTAATTTTTTTCCTTTAGCAGTGCCGAGAAGAATTTCAATAGACTGGAAATTATATTTTTCCCTGAGCTTTGCAAGCATTTCCTGATTGCCATTACTGTTCTTTCATTTAGTTTAAGTAACCATGCATTTTTATATGTAGCATTAATTCACTGAACACTTGTATTTTGCAATGTTTGTAATGAGAAAAAGAGCCCAAGCCCTCCATTTCTTATATATTTTTTTTAATACTGACACTGGTACGAATGTACAGAAAGTGTTAGAAAAAAATCCTTATTCATTCAGAAGCTGGCAGAAATCAAAGAGATAATACTTGACTACTCTGAATGTTGAAAACAAATTATACCATAATTAGTAATATTCTCTGGAGTTCTAATAAAGCAGAGGCCACACATCTCATCACTATAACAAGGGCGATTTGTATCAAGCAAAAAGTATTCATGAAACTAAATAATAAAATAAATTATCATTATTTTTCATCTATTAATGGTAGATAAATATTCTGAAATGTTACAGGAGTGCTACAGAAAAGCTGAAAGGGTGTGGGAAGCTACTTATTAAGATGCTTTACTTTTACAATTTGTGGCACATTTCTAGATTGATTAACAGTATGCAAGTTTAGATTATTGCTTCATAATTGCTTTACTGCCACTGTTGGTAACATTTCACTTCATAGCAATGAGCACATTTGTCAAGACTTCTTGATTACTTGAGAAATTCTGTAAATCTCTAGGCATATTTCAAAAAGACTTAGCACCATCTTAATATAATTTATTTACTCAGAAAAACAAATCAAATTAGAAGCATCTCAGAACTGCAGTTTCCGAACATTAAATATGAGTAATCAAATGTTTTACTGTAAGCATGTTAAGAGGATGATATTTGTCATTAGTATAGAGAAATGTAAAGCATATCTTAGTAACTCCCCAAACTTATTAATTGTGGCCCAATTCAAAAGCTGAACAATCCTACAAGAAGACAAGACTTTCTACTAGGCATTCCCAATAGACTATGTACAGGAATATAGAAATACTTATATAGCATAAAATAAACTGGGAAAAAATGAAAATCTGATGTCAGGAGCATGTTGATTCTCATATGGCTCACCAGGAGATCTACAAGTTTTGTAAGTACTCCATAGTTCTCAGCCTTTTGAGCTAACCTGGAAGGAACCGGGAGTCCAAACCCTCAGTTTCAGTTTCCAAATAAGTACATTCTGGCGGCCACCCATTAACGCCACAGAGCTTGCTACCTTCAATGCCACTTCTTTTAATTCATTGTAATCCCAGCAAGGTTGAACAGGCGAGTTCTGTTCCAGTCTCCTCTGCACTGACCTGCTTAGTTCTCATCCAGTCTGTCTCAGACATAATCCCCTTCTCCTCCTTGAGTTTACATCTTAGTATCTTCTCTGAATCATCCTCTTAGTTCTTTCCCTCTCCAACCCACCGCCTTCCATTCCAGTTGTTACCATCTCCTTCCTTTCTGATCCAGCAGTTCTGCTCTTTGCCTCCCACTTCTGCAGAATCTCTCCTCAAATATTGAATACTTATCTTGTGTGTGGTATCAAGATCACCCATGGCTGGTCAGAAGAGGAGCAAGAAAATCCTGTTCTGCTGCTTTGACTATATTATGGACCATGCTTAATTCAGAAAGAATCACTGACAACCTTAACTGTCAAAACTTCAAACAGGTCTCTACTCAGTACATGCAAACTGACTACCTACAGAGATTTGTGACTTCAATCTTGAGAGATCCTCACAGGCATGCCAAAAAACATACCCTTTCTGACAAAGCTGTGCTCTTACCCCAAAGCAAGGAGGCTGTTGGACTCCTTAGTAAAATGGATATAAGGATTTTAACAGTCAAAGCAACTTCCCTTTCTTCATGTAGGGTTTTTGATTGAAACTTCACTGACATTGTAATGAGTTTTCACTAGAAGGCAAAAATTTATTCTGTGACAGATCCTTTGTCTGTCCTACAGACAAAATCGGCCTTATCATATGACACTGAAAACTGGATCCTATAAATCAAAGTTCCAGGAACTTGAAAGTATTGGCGCTGTACCTGAAGCTTCTATAAATAAACTTAGTTGCTGCTTCAAAGTAGTAGTGTGATTTTAAAGGAGCATCTTTTGACAACTCCAAGCTATGTATCTGACTAACTCTTCTGCTTTGTTACTGGAGTAGAAAATATGTAGAAAAACAAACCCAAGGCCAAGCTGCCGACAGACAACTTCAGCATCTGCGTCATCCCACTGATCATCGCAGACAGTTCCCCACTGGCCAGCGTGGTAGACTTCTACTCTTCCTTCATAAGCGTTGTTCCCACCAGCCAGACGGATCGGAGTAAAGACAGAAGCTGTGATCAAACACAGAATATAAGAAAAGATAATTTTTTTCCCAAAATGTTATCCTGATAGTAAGGAAAAAAAGAGATGTCTTAATGGTTTCTCTGACACTGCTCAAGAACCACACTTGATTTTTTTCTAGTCAGATGTAAAACCTGAAATTAAACTTGTTAGAAATCAGTTCCCCTAAGCTCTGCTCTCAGTATCTGAAGAATATTATACAGACAAGTAACCACACTGATCTTGAGTTACTTAAATGTCACAGTGTTCACAGATACTTAAGGCCGTAAGGCCAAATACTACACTCAGGCAGTAGAGTTGCATTTCTACCAGTACAAGCAAAATTGTCTCTGTATAGACTTGTTCCCAGAGGGTAAAATCCGAAATAAGAGGCAAAAATTCTTTCATTGCCACACAAGCAGAAATACATCCTCGTGTTTTCTCATTTCCTTGGGTAATTCTAGTCAGAGTAGTGAAATAGAGTAGACTATAGAGTCTCACTTTTATTGTGCAAATATTGTTGTCTTCCCATTTCTGAGATACAGTTTGATTTTTGGTCTTTTCCAATAATTAGTAATTTTCTGGTCCAGCAAGCAATAGTCTTTAAAGCATCATTTCTGCATAAAGCTATAATAATGGAAAGATCTTAAAACCATATTAAAAATAATCACTCCTATATTTAAAAGGTTATTTTAAAGTTTTACCATATCTGACATCTGAATGATTTAAGATGTGATTAATTTTTGTGTAGACCTTCCAACCAATTAATGCTACTATTTTGTCTATTTCTTGGCTTACAAAAAAAAAAAAAAACCACCACCAACAAAAAAATCAAAAACAACAACAAAAAAACACAAACAGAAAAACAGCAACAACAACAACAAAAGAGTGTATTTTTCCAGGTTCAGCTTACTGTTTCACTGGTATGGAATCTTTTTTTTGTAATTATTTTAAAAGGCTAGTTGCAGTAGAAACTGTAAAATTTGAACACTTCATCTAGTCTGATGAATCTTGGGATCAACTTAATTGATTTCAGATATCCTGGACTTTAAATTACTGATAGAAGCAAGACTATTTCTCTTGCTTTGGTCCTTCAACTTGACTCCTAGCTTAAAAAGAATCTCCCTTCCCTCTATATTATTGTTTTCTAAATTAAGACCAAAATGACTCTTTAAAAATAATTTATCAAAATATTCCTCATACATAGTGGAGCTTTAGGACAAAAATGCATATGCCTTTGGATAGGAATGTAAGTAGGAGGGGAAGGGCAGGCAGCACAGGGCTGGCTGCAGCCATACCTGGTTTGGTTACAGCTGAAGAGATTGCCATTGCCAGCTCAGCAGTGCTGCCAGCCTGGCCTGCCTTCAGGTAGCAATATCTTAAATCTGATGGCATAATTGCCCATTTAGTTGTTGTTCATCATGTTGATTAAAATAATCTGAAATATCTTAAAAGCGTTAATAGTATTTTTTTTTCTAAAATATCATTTTAACTTGTGTGAGAGATGTTTGAGGGAGAAATCTTCAGCTAGGAAGACCCTGGACCTGTTTTAAATGTACGCAGAACAGGACAAAAACTCTGCAGTTCCTTGTGGGATGTCATCCACATTTACAGTATAGAATGTCATCCCAAAACTTGTGTACAAAAGGAGAAGGCATAGCCTGGTTGTGAAATTGCTGCTCTTTCCTATTGTTCAAGAAAAGCTAACAATTTGATATCTAGCATATATAGCTACCAAAGACAACCTCTGAGTATTGAGTAAATAAACAAATGTTTTTAAAATGTGGGGGGAACAATCCTACTTTTACAGCTGGAGATTCTTGCTGCTTCTCCCTTTCTCAAAACCTACATCTCAAAGTAACAATTTGCTTGTTGATTATGGAAAGATAAAAGGTGGTTCAGCTAGTTGCTACTTGCACAGCATAAAGGGATTTGAAACAGTTAATGATGCAGTGATTCAATCTGTTTAATTTCCTGTTCCAAGAAATCTTAATATTTTTTTCTGATTTAATAATGAGTAATTATAACTATTTCTCTTTAAATGAGGTAAGGAGTTAATCAAACCATATGTACTTTTTTTACCCAGGGAAGAGCTACATGTGACAGCAGCTGCCATTTTTTGTGGACATGTTCCATCCTGCCAGACGTCTTTTTCACATAACAGTATAGTTTCTTCGTCACCACGACAACGCACTTCACTCCAGTAAACAGGAGTAAGTCCCAGTGCAGAAAATGGTATGTATTTTGCTGTACCTTTTTCACTGTAAGAAGAATAATCAGGAAAGGAAATTAGAGTGGGAAGAAGGGAAGTGGAGCATTTTCTCATGTATAAATCTTGGACTAGAAAAGAAAGGGCTTTCTTCAACAGTATAAATCCATCACATTTTCATACAATTCAGCATTATCCTCTGCACAAAGAAAAGTAACAGATGTGACCCAGTTCTCACCACTTTGTTGTGGGATATTTTAGTACAATGTATTACTGCGGGCCAGCCACATTCCTGTTCTCATGGTTCTTAATTACAAAAATCAGCACAATCCATAGGTGAATCCACAGTATCATCCCACTGCAGTTATACTTCCAGGAGAGGCGATGCCTTTCACCCTTATCTTTTCCTTCATTAAAACATATCGATGCTCTGCCCATACACATATCATATGATATAGTTGTGACCATGGGGCAGTGAAACCACCTCATACTCCATTAGATCGAGACCTGTGTCCAATATTATTTTTTCAGCCATTCCCATCCATCCAGAATATTTATAAACAACTTCCTTTCTTTCCTGTACTGAATCTACAGAGAGAATTATTGAGCCATCTTTTCTTCCATATAATGTCCAACAAAATTAAACTAAGACCAAAGTCGGAATATTGTAAAATCAAAGGAACAGGTAGATGGAAACACCCAAAAAGCACCAATAATACCTAGTAAATTCACCTGTGGTATTATATATAGATACAAATATCTGCCAAACACTCATGATAACCAAGACTGTTTGCCTGGGGGAGGGTGGGTTGGCCTGAATTCAGATTTAAGCCATTTCTGTTGAAAAGACAAAAACATTCACCCATATCACTGAACTACTTTTGCTAATAGAAGTCTCCTGTTCAACTGAAATGTTTAGGGTATGGAAGGCAAAAAGAATGTAAAGTCTGTTGCAGACAGACTTTTTGGTAGGGCCTGTTAGGATAGGGCAAGAGGTAATAGTCTTAAAATAAAAGTAAGTAGATTCAGACTAGATATAAGAGGGGAAATTTTTTTTACTTATAAGGGTGGTAAAACACTGGAATGGGGTTCCCAGAGAGGCTGTAGATGCCCCATCCCTGGAAGCATTCAAGGTCAGGCTGGATGGGGCTCTGAGGAACCTGATCTAGTTGAAGAGGGGTTGGATTAGGTGACCTTTGAAGTTCCCTTCCAACCCAAACTATTCTATGATTCTATGAAAATGAGGAAAGGAGACATTGCACATAGACAGCTGAAGTCATAAGCAAAATCACAGCCTCCAGATGGCTCAAGTTTGATCTCATCTAATCCTCATATTTTTATAAATTGGCACAGTGTGTCCAGATTAGTATTGAACATTATAAAACGGCTTAGATTTAGGTCTGGCTAGCAGTCTTAAAAAGTGGAATAATCATTAGGAATGTCACAGTGCAAATATGCTATAAAAGTCCCCTACTAGTTGTAGCAAACAAAATCCCTACTTTGATATGTACCTCAAAGCAGTGTTAGAAAGGCAATAAAGTCAGCCATACTGGTTTATTGAGAAAGTGCAAGCAGAACAGAGTACTAAGGGAGGGTGTTAATGTAATTTGGTTGCCTAACTTGAACAGCATTGATTTTCTAGAAGCTGAAATTGTATTTTATTTTTAAAACTCTCTTTTGGTATGAACATTTTCTTCCTTACCTCAGTTTCATCTTACTATTGCAACTGCAGTATCACTGTAGGCATTCATCTAGAGTTGAATGACCAAATTATGTTAAGGTCTCCTGATGCTTATCTCCATTCTGATAACAGTGTGAATTAGTGGTCAATGTGGACAGTGACCTGTTAGTACAATGCAATGACTTTCAAGCTGTTCAACATTACTATATTACTATAACTCTGTAAAATGTTTCCATGAAAATGTAAAGCTGCAAAACTTGTCTGGTTTTGGATTTTGTTACTCATGTGCAGCTCTGCAAGTAAACCATACAGATTATCTAGTTATGTGAAGATGTACACAACAAAAATACCACATTGTCCAAAAACCTAGGATGAGTCCCAGATGTTTTTGTCTGGATGGAATAGATGAATATCAGACTAACATTATGCTCCTGAGAACCGGGAATTTTCTTATGATTAGGACCCCAGTTCTGGCCACATTTACATTTACATAGATCCAGTAACCTTACTGGAGCTGTTCTTAATTGACACTACGTAAGTGAGATCAGGATCAGACCTCATATTTCTGCCCTCATGGACATCTCCCAGATGGTCTAGTAAAGCATTTTTTGTTTGTCCTAATCCTTTCTAACCTGTTCATAGTTTTCACTTTGAAAGTGTAGCATCTACCCTGGGCCTGCTCTTCTCCAGATGAATTACTAATTCTCACAGCAGCCTCTTTGAAGTATAACACAACTGAGGCAAGGGAAGGATTCTGGGAAGAACAACTTCATCATTCAGTAACTTTCAAACAAAAAAACAATCAGAAAACACAAAAAGCCCTCGGGATTTGCAAAATATACTGTCCTTTATGCTGAAACATCATTTTTAAAAGTTGACTTTTTAGTCAGACTGAAACTTACCCAAGTGCAAGCTGTCGACATATGACTGTTGCATCATTATTGTCCCAATGGCTCCCACAGATTGTTCCCCAGATTCCATTCAAATAAACCTCCACTATACCTTCAAACTCATTCTTGCCACCCTGGAGTCTCACTGACCCTGCTCAAAAAGAAAAATAAAAAAATTAAGCCTCCAAGATATTGTATTGCTCAGGTAATGTATGCTACACAAAAGACTCTGAACCTGATTTCCCATCTGCAGAGAGAATTCCCATTTCATGTATTACCATTTTACTTTGTGCTCTTTGGGTGAGCTGCTTCTAAGCAGCACTCTGGCACACCTAACATTCTGATACAGTGACATACAAGCCAACAACCTCATTTTTCCCAGAGGAAAACATTTTGCTTTTTGTACTGAAATAATATCACATTTCTGATCCTTCTGATGCTGCAACTTAGTTAAAGATCTAACCCAAAAGAAAGTATGTACAGACTACACATAATTATTTAAATGTGGTTACCTCTACCTAAATGAGGAAAAAGTGTGTGTGTATATATATATACATACATATATATATATCTATATATAGATATGAGTGCTATACTTTTATCTTCCACATGATTCCATTTGATTTAAAGGAAGCAGAAAACAACCACACAGATTGCATAGCTTTTGCTCTGACCCATGTAACATTATGCATGTCACAGATTTCAGCAGATTATTTTAGCCAAAGGAATGCATTTGTTGATACTTGTTCTCAGACAGAAAAACATTGGATGTAGTTCTATTAATTAATGAGTGGTCTTTACCAAATTCTCAGACAAAACAAGCTAAAAACCTGAGAAATCACCTAGAAGAGTGTGTAGGAGAGAGTCTGCTTCTTGAGAACTACAGAACACATACATGCAATAAATTTATAATAGATTTTGCATTTTTGTATTACAGTAGTTTTACTTGAGGTGCCAGACACATCTGCTGTTGAAGGCAGCCAAGTGCCACTGCTAAAGGTGGGAAAAAGCTGGTCATAGGTATAACGCTACAGAAGCAGAAAAAGGAGTCATAACAGAGTAGTAATTCAACAAGAAAGAATGCATTTATGTTAAATTATCAAACACAGCCTAATTGTATGCTTTAGTATTGCCTGAAATCTCAGTTAATCCATCTGTCTCTGCTCGGTGATCTACTTAAAATTAGAAGCTATACCATCATCCAGCTTCCAGAGTTTTTTGCAATGGGAGAAAACAAGTGTTTGTGCCTGTACTTCACTGTATATGTGTTCGTGTATTTGTAAATAATAATAACAATATAAGTAGATCCATTTTTCTTCTCAGCTTTTTCTCAGATTATGTCCTGGTTTTAATTTAGTTCAGTGTATTTTATAAAACCACCAAGCCAAACAACTGCCAAATAACTCGAGGAATTAATTAACCTCAAACTTTCTGTGTTCCTTTTTGCCTCCTGTTTACTTTCTCAGCAGTAGCTTATTGTGCAGTAAATTACAAACAAAATTTATTCATCTCATGTTAGAGAGTGAACTATCATCCAGAACAGAGGATTATTAATGAGTTAATTATAACAATACTGTAGACATGTTGCACATTGTTTATCTGTCTTTGTAATTTTTCTCTTTGTGTTTTTCTGTCACATACAGACAGTCTAGAATTTTGTTTATTTCTGGTATTCACCAGACTTTTGTATAGACTATTATTTTCACTGGAAACACCAACTGCAGTCATAGCAAAATGATTCCTGACATAGCAGAAAGCTATTTGAAGATGTCATCTCCAAAAATAAGTTTATTCTTGTACATGATTGCTTACAGTCTTGCATGACACCTACTGAAATCAATACAGTGTTTCCTGAGTACACATTACACAATATTTCTATTCAACTATTTGAATAAGGGAGTACTTGAAGAATAAGATTCTCCTCTAAGGTTTCCATGGCAGAATTTGGCTCATTTTCTGTATTTGCAGAATTCCCAATGACAACAGTGGAAGAATTTATGTACACAGAGCAGAAGATAGCACAAGAGATAGATAACTTTTGCACATCAGACACTCTTTTACCAACAGTTAAGAATGAAATAAATTTGAAGTCCTTTGCCTCTCCAGTAGAAGCCTCAGGAAAGGAGTTTGGAAAGCACAGAGTTCTCACTGTGGATATGTACCGTTAGGCAAGGAGAACAGCCTTTCCCTGACCACTCACTCGCCTAAAGAACCCTGGGTGACACGTGGTCCCTGTTCAAGTGGAAAAAGACACTACTGGTATCAGTCAGTAAGGAAGGGAAAAATGACTGGAAAGGACAGTGCCTTAAGTTGTTGCGCCTGTGGGAAAAGACATAGATAAAAACTAAAAATGAAGGATTTTTTAAAAATTCATCTAATGTCACAACAAAATATTTTGGTTTGCCTTTTTCCTGTAGATTTACAGCTGCTTATAGGAACACCAGTGTTTTATGAAAGACAGTACCATTGAAAACAGACCTCTGTTCATCTTACAAGAAAATATGATGAAGAACCAGCTTCTATCAGATAGAAAACACAGAGGATGATTGTTAAAGGTAATTTTTAACAAATTTAAAATATTTCTGATTTTCACCTGACAATTTAATCTAGAAAGAAATAAAAATAAAGCCTGTTGATACATGTAACTGATATTAAACCTTTTATTATGCCTGCTGTTTAATACAGGTAACTGAATTATTCTAACATGCTGCTTGCATTGACTCACCACTCTCCTCATAGGACAATATGGATTTCTACAGCTATGATTAATCTAAAGCATTCAGGGCAAAATCCAGTATTCTCTCCTCAAACAAAACAACAAGTAAAATGATTTTTTAAAAGAAAAGTCAGAATTCAAAACCCTCTGAAAGGTTGCTATCTCTACTATATTTTTCTAAGTCCATTCTCAGTGTTTCTAGCTCAGTATTTCAGCACTGTATCCAACAAGAGTAAAATGTTTCATATGCACTTGGAAGTATGTGTCAACCTATATCACATGACGAGTCATAATTATGTGGCAAAAAAATCAAAGAGCAAACTAACGAGAACTTTATTGCTCTATAGTTTACTCAAAATGTTATGATATTCAGACCCCTTCTAGTTATTTTGCCGGATCAAGAGATACAGTAAAACAGATACCTCATATAATAAAAGAGAACTTTAAAATATAGACTTCCACTTCAACAGCTTATTTTTTCTTTCCAATAGATAATTTTACTTCATAATGAAACACAGATCTGTGTGTCGTGTAAGTTGATCATAGCGAATTGCAAGATGACCAACATTATCTGCCATCAGGTATGTTTATACTTATGTTTATACTGTGTTACCAAGTATCTCTTTATTACTCATGATTCAACCTTGTTCTTTAGAACGTGTTATTGTCTTAATTGCAAGATAATCAGCATTTGTGTTGTTCAATTGACCAGGAAACACTTCACAGCAAGAAAACTAATATTTAGCATGATTAAAAGGATACTGGTTAATTCTTAATTTCACTGGTCAAGTTTTCTACTGCTACTTTTAACACCCCTAGCCCATACTGCATCTCAACATGTGTGCCCAAGTGCCTTCTGTGCTCTCCCTAAGGCACAAGAAGCTCTGGAGAAGAGCATCTGATTATTTTTTAGGAAACAGATCAGGCTTAAGCATATGTATTAGAGGCTCTAGGATTCTGGATTTGTAGATATAGTAGCATCTCAACTTTTTGAAACTATGTGTTTCCAGCTCTTTTAGTTGCAGAAGAAAACTAAAGATGTTGGGAGTAGAGCTAATGCAGTAATACCTGCTCTGGCTTTTATGGAATGCTCTAAGAAACACACTTTCCCCACTCCACCAAATAAATAAGGTGCGAAGCCCCTGCTTAAGGTGCTTATCAAACCTTCACTGCCTCAACACTAAGCTCAAAAGCAGGGAACATGAGTTCAGGGATCCTGCCCACAGCTCTCAATGCCCTCCTCAGCACTGGTCAGGATGAGAACGGGTGAATTGACCCCACAAGAATTAGAAACAAGGGCACAGGAGCACAAGGCAGGTCTACTAAGCAGCTCTAGGACACATACTGTGGTCTTACGACAGACTTAATTCAGCCCTGTACTGAAGAATACAAATCTACTGCCTTGACAGAAACTCCTTCATTGATATACACTCAAAAAAAATGTATGCATTTCTTCTAATTATGTTCTAGCCAAGGTTACTGACGGTCAATTTATGTTGTTTACATACAGTCTGGTAATTTTAGTTTCCTCGGTATCTGCCCAAGTCAGAGTCTTTCCTATCTGCTATCACTGTTTAAAAGAGATTAAGTTATACTTGCAAATGCAATGAAGTAAGGGTAGCCAGTGGGTGCTGCTGGGACTTGCTCCACAACACCTGCCATATAGGCTCAAGATGAGACACACAGGAAAAAAGGGAGAGGAAAACCTCTCAGCCAACTTTTAATTAACTCCAAAAAGCAGAAGAGCTTCAAAGGAATTGTGCTGTCAACAGGATGAGTGGTGCACTTGGCCTCTTTTCCTATACCATTCTCATGTCCAGAATTGCTGGGTAACTTCAAACGCTATTTTATTTTCTACATTTCACTGAGAACAATTATTGTTGTTACTGTGTGCAAATAGAATAGGAATCACTTCCCCTTTTGCTATACATGTAAGTGCTGCAGCAGTGGGGTTTATGGTGTTGGCTAAAGGTGTGCCAGTAGTTTCTTCATAAACATCAAAGGTTTGTAATTTGGCTCTAAATACTGATTTGGTAATGACGGATCAGAAATAGAAGTTGCCTGTGCCTTTCACCCTGGTGTGGGTGCTCTGAAATTACAGGTTTAAAGCAAAGCAAAAGTATTTTGAATTGTGGAAATATGTAAAAACAGCAGATATTTTTATTTCTGTTTTTGTTTAAAACATGTTCCAACATGAGGTAGCACTACAGGAAGTCCCTGCACTGATAATTAATCTCTCTTGCCTTGGAATCAATTAGTTAAGTCCAAATTAACATAAAATGTGGGGGTCTCCCTTTGATACATGCTGTATATCTCATGTAGCCACATGAGCTCGCAGTATTTCAGAACACTAGGGGATATTTCACAATACATATAAAAGAGTCTACCCCAGCTTCAGAATTAAACTAATTCATCGATTTGCATGAGGTACTTGTAAAAAATCTACCTGTAGTATAGGACCAATCTAACACTAATTCAAATCAACATGAACTTTTCTTCCAGGATCAGGCCTGGCTAAAATCAAAGAAATGCATCCTGTTGAGTCACAGCAAAACTATAGATGACACTCACTGCGGTCAGTGAATGCTGTTGTCCATCACTTTCCTCAGCACTGCTGTTAGTCTAAAATTATAACTATTTTCCCCTGGTATTTTAACCTTGGAAAAAAAAAGGTGCATCCATCAGAACTACTTTTCAAGAACTATCATAAGAACTTCAGCAAACAGCACTATTGCATACTCAAGGATCCTTATATTAGAGGTTTCATAAATATTGTATGTATTGAGTGTGTAATGTCCTTAATTGGTTCCTCTGCAGCAGTGAGATTCATCATGTCCATGATCAACGGTTTAAGGCTCTGAAAAAATACACTGAAGTGTTAGGAATGTAATGGACTCTAAAAGACTGCAATTGTCCTATGTGGTACAGAGCTGTAGAAAATGAGGTGTCTCATGTAATAGGAATGGTTTCAGAAGAGCTGCTTCTTAGAAGGAAAATATAGACATTCCTGTTTGATTTTTCATCACATTTTTTTCTTTATGCTATTAAAAACAAAACCTCAAAAGACTTTGTAACAACTGCCTGGACTATAGTATAACAGGGAGGGACAATAATCTAGTGTTTGGACTATGAGCCTGAGGCTTGATTCTTCTCTCACAAAAGTTTAGCGAAGAATTATTTGATTTGCATTAGTGGAAATACCCCATGATAAAAGCAATTTAAATGGAAAAACTCTACACTCTGGTGATTCTGGAGATGTGTATTTAATTTCCTGTTCTGCCACTGACTGGTAGTGTGACTTCAGGCATAGACACCCTCTCTTGTTTTGTTTCCCCTTTGTAAAAGAAAGAAAGACAGCTAACTCAGTTACTCAAAGAGCTTTAAATTAGATATGTAGCAACACAGCATGAGCAACACATCATACAGAATACTGTAACTACATGCCATGTAAACATTGCGTGGCAACAGTTGCTTCTAGGCACTGAAGTAGGCCTCTCTTTTGAAGCATGAGTACATTACAGGTTAAGTTGCTATTACCAGTAACTAAAATACTAAATTCTGCTGGACTTAGGATATAGGATACTCTTGTACTCATTTATTTGCTTCTATTTCCTTGGTTAACCTTGCTTTCAAGGCATGTATAGATAATATTACCCAGAGGTCTCTCATTTTAGAAGGAGGGAAATGAAACACCAAAATCTATTATTCTAAACTATAAAACTGAATTTAGATGGGTACCACATAGTATAATTGCAAAGGTGCTTTTTTATTATTATTTTTCAGTGTTAATGTTTAAATATAAACCAGTTTAATATATACACATGCACAAGTTTAGCCAATTAATGTTGCAGCTAACTCTTAATATTTAAGCTAGAAAAGCCAGGAGATTTACAGTTTAGGCTTTGAACATGGTATTGTATTTAGTTACTGCAGGTGCGTAACAATTGAGCACGGGCTTCCTTAGCACACGTACTAACGCAACAGTTGCATTGAGTTTCTCTCTGAATAGTCTGTCCTTCTCTAGCTATAAACTGCATCATAACGTTGCCTCACTTGCATCCCTTTGCTTCTTGTAAGAAAGTATTCTTTAGGATGAGTGTTCAAATAATGTTTATTTCTGGGAAAATGGCTCAATTTATTTCCATGTTCCACCTTAAGCCATCTCACACACACTCTAATTCTTTTGTATTACCTCCACAAAACTTTCTGGACAGACATTTGGCCTGTTCATGTTACTGACAGTTTACCACAGAGTCCAACAGAGGCAGATGACCCTTCAATTAGAAAGTACTGGCTATTGCTTAGTAGCTGTGGTCTCCCTCTTTAGGGGGGCTAACCTGGATTTCCTTTTTCTGGGGTAAAAAAGCAGCATTCTGAAGAGATTGGAGAAACACAGCTAAACCCAAATCATGGAGTATTTTGAGTTTTGAGGTTTTTTTTACTTAAATGAAGTTCATGCTGAACTTACAGGGGATTCTGGAATTTACTTTATTAAGTGCATGACTGGATTTTTAGCAATAAAATGCCACATTCTTATTCACTGTAACATATTAGTCCAAGATCCTCCCAAAGTATTTTGGGAACCAGACTGAAGAATTCTGAAAATAGCTTTAAATATGATGGGCTAAATTAAGGAAGCAACTGTGGGACCCTTTCCCAAACCAAGACCAGTTAAAGGGCATGAAGTCTTCTGGATTCTTTGAAATCTGTGTCTAGTTATCTGTTTTCTCCTTAATGGCATCAGCTGCCTGGTTTTCTTTCCAGGGAAATATCTGTAATGCATAGCATCATCTTATCTTCTTGAAGGAGTACAACATTTGAACACAGCTTTGGAAGCTGCCTTTTTTAATGCATAAAAGATCAATGTGGACATTGGAGCGTTCCATAGGCTCTTCATGTGGTATTTTATACCAATGTGTGTAATTATCTCATTGTTCAAATTATCATGTTTTTTTCAGTTCCGTATCTGACACATCTTCTAGGGCTATTGTTGGAAGAGAAAGATAACCATTCTCTTCAGAGATCTGAAAGTAAATTAAAGAAAACCTACCCAAAACCAACTTCCACAAGAACAAAATAATTAATATTAATGATCAATTTCCTTGCTGACCTTGTGATATTATAAAATAAGTAAAAGGAGGGCAAAAAGGAAGGGAATTTTTATTTTTGTTGCAACAATTATCATTGATCATTTTTAGTATAGATATAGATAGGACATAATTCTTATTTAGGTAGGAGATAATACCAGAGCAATGCCAAAGAAAATATGAAGTCATTCAAAACGAGACTGTACATACATATATTTAACCCTGTGGAGGGGTGCCAGCACTGATGAAATGTAAAGCTGATCAGCTGCTCAAGGGCTAAATGCTGAAATTACTGTTCAGTCTTTACACAGTGAAAACTTCCACTGAAGTCAACTCGGGTTTAGCCAGGAGTGTGTGGGGGAAAGCACAGGTCTCTCGGCTGTGCTCACAGATGTCCCCAAGCACAGACACTAACTTAGAAACGTCATTATCCCAAGATGGGAGGAAAAAAAGGAAGAAATGCTATATGAGCAGTTCGCGTTTAAAGCAAGGCATCCTTTTGCTTTACTTGTGCCACTCACTGCTATAGAGCAAGTGCCAGAGAAGTGCGCCCGATTACAAAAAGGGGAATGCCAATATCGGCTAACTGAGCCTACTGAGTGCTTACGGCATAGCTGCTTAACGCGATTTACCTAGTATTAAAATAGAGTCGGAATAAAACAAGGTGGAACCTTTGACTTTCCCGTGCAGCTGCTGATGCAAAAGTTTAAAATCTCCTCTCAGAAAACCCTTTGCTTTCACTTTGGCGAAAGGTGCCCGTCCCCGTTTCCTTCAGCGACGGCCGCCGGGGAAGCGGGGACGGGATGGGAAGCCGCCGCCGCCCCACTAAGTCTTTCTGTCCTGAGCGCCACCCGCGCATCCTCCCGCCGCGCGCTTCGCCGCCACCCCGCTCCCGAGGCGGCCGAGCGCCCCCGCCTCGCTCACCTCGCTCGCAGTCAGTGCGGCCCCGCTCCGCCCGGCCCCGCTCCGCCCGGCCCCGGCCGCTGCCGGGGTCGCAGCCGGGCCGCCTACCGGCGCCGGGCAGGGCACAAGAGCTGCGGCGGCCCCGCGGCACCCGGCGCGCCGGTCCGCGCCGCGGGAGGGCGGGCGCCGCCGGTGGCCAAGGGCGCTCGGCTGTAGCGAAGCCGCCCCCGGACAGCGCGGCGGGGCAGCCGGCGGGGGACGGCGGCGGGGCCAGGGCGTGCGGCTGCGGGTGGCGGGCGGCCGGCAGGCTGACGGAGACCTGCCCCAGCCCGCGGGCTCCGGGGATCGTCCCAATCACCAGCGCCACCACGAAGCCGGCGAATGTCATGGTGCCAGTCCCGCCGGCTCGGGTCCATCTCCCCCTCTCATCGCGCCTGGGATGCGAAGAGGGAAGGCGGGGCCGCAGCGTCCCACTAATCCCCCACGCAGTACACCCTTGCCGCCCTTCCCCCGGATCCTCTGCCTGCGGGGGCAGGGCGAGTGGGGCGCGGAGAGGCGCGCAGCCCCGCGGTGCGGCCGGCAGCGGTGTTTCGGATACCTGCCGCAGCCCTCCCGAGAGCGGGGGCGGTGTGTCTGCCCCATGCAGCAGCCGCTCCGGCAGCCCCGGCGGGGATTGGAGGAGCCAAACCTCGGGAGCTCCCTCCGGCTCCCCCGCCAGCCCCGGGCGCCGCCGCCCCCTTACCTCCCTGCGCCTTCCCCGCCGCCCCGCGGGGTTCATCGCCGCTCCCTGTGCTGCTACAGCCCTGCACCCCGCTTCTCTCTCGCACTTGGGGTTCTTCTACCAGCCACCTCCTCTGCTCTCGGCCCCGCGGCTATAGGAGTTCCGACCCCTACGACACCCTCACAAAGAGCAGAAGGCACCCGGGCAAAGCATGGCCCGGGGCGAGGGCGCGCAGCTTCGGGTAGAGAGGGATAAAAAGGACCCACACAGCGGCTGGAGAGGCAGAGGGCTGGGGAGAGCCTCAGACGTGTCTGCGGGAAACAAAAGAGGCTGCAAACAAATGCCGTGAAATGTCTTCGAGGGTTTAGCTTTATCCCAGCTCCATGTGCTCTGAATAGTAATCTGCTTATTACCAACTGCTGGGGAGTTTTGCACGACCTGATCAGCTCTGATTTCCTTTTTCTACCAGGATGGCTGTCAGTTAGTTTTGCCTCTTTGTCTCACGCTGTTCATTCATTAGTTTGGGTTAGTTATTATTTTTTTTAATTTACCTTTGGTTTTAGTCTGTAATGTTCAGATTTTGTAAAGTCCAACTGTGCCTGATAGAGCATGCACCCTTTATTTGGCAATTTGTAGTGCGAGTCTGTACAGATTCACCTCTCCATTCTAATATTTTGTCTGAGAAGTGTTAGTCTGGTTTCTGTGTGAGTACATCAGTATTTCCACAACCTTGCATTTTGATTAGGGTCTAAAAGAGAAGGAGAAAGGGTGCTTTCTGCTTCCCATGCAGGATCCCATGTATATCCAGTAAACTGTGGCCTTCCTTTAGCAGCCTCCAAAGTGCTCAAGAGGTGCAAAATGCAACTTTACCAATTCAAGGTTTTGTTTGTAAGAACAGAAGATCTCCAGTGTTAAGTAAAGCAGGTCCTGCAGTGTTTTGTATTACCTGTATTCATTTTAGTTCTGTTCATGTGTGATTAATTTATTATTGCAACATTACAGTTAGTATTTTAATCACTCACAAAGTTCAAGACTACTCTGCTGGTGTTTCTACTGCAACATAATTGTGCTATCACATGTATCTGTTGCACTTCTTTGAGGATATAAGCACACGTGTTGTTCCTTCTTTCTGAGTTTTCTCCTGGGAATATGTATATTTATTAGTTTAGATGCTGTCAGGACAGGCAAGAGTTTGTTTTCAAAATATGCAAATATATACAAGACATTAGCCTCAAAGCAACTCATCATGGCCATTTAAAAATTATCTGAAAATTTGTTGCTGTCATGACAAGTTGGTTGCTTTTATCCTTTATAAGGACTGTTTAAAAGCATGCTAAGCCTAGCTGGTTAGGTCTACCTTCATTGCCTAGTAAATGCTTTTTGGCATCACAACAACAGCAATATTTCATTTTCCCTGATGTAAGCTCTTTTTTTTTTTCCCTCTAGCCTGGAAGAGGAAGGGTTCTGCTGATCAGCACAGGAAGAGGAGTACAGATGAGTATGATGAATCCTGCAAAACGTTTCAGGCAAGGCTTTGAGTCTGGTATATATTCATGTGTTCTGACTTCATTTATCTGCTCTAGGTGTGTGGGCCTGCAGGCATCTTACATGCAGTGAACTTTCATTCCCTGTGTAGGGTAGAGGTGTTTGTGCTTGAGGCTGCAAAATGACACTATGCAGGAGGTGGGGGGGAAAGAGGGAGTCTATATAGGAAAAAAAGTTTGGAAGTAGCTAGCATTATATAAGAAGCATCAAGAAGAATTGTCATGATTCCCTTCCCAAGACAGGGTTCAGATTTAATCAAACGAGCCACATGTGCAGATTCAAACTTGAACATTTCAGTTTTTATCATGATTGTTATTTTTGATGTAATCATGTAAGGAGAAGAAGCCTTAATTTGTTTTAATAGCTTTAAATTAGCTTTCAGTATGATGTGAGGCCTGTTAATGCTATAGGAAATAATGCTTTTGTTAGAATTTAGAAATTAGGGACTTAATCTGGCTTCCATTCAAGACATAGATAATAGTTTTGCTGTAAATAAGAGGGGCCTTTTTCTAAGAACAACTGGAACTGGTGCAGTTGGTTTGCTTTTTTTCATAGGATGTATGCTTTGCACTTCAGTTGCAGCTTCTGTCTTGGCCAGACCATTTCCAAGTGTCTCCCCCATAGTGTTTCTCTTGTGTTCGAACTGCATGAGCTCGTGGTGCAGTTTTTTCCTTTGGCTGTGACACTTACAGGTCCTGTGCATAAAATCACTCTCATCTGCTTGGCTACTTTTATTACACTTATAGGAAGCTCATTATCTGTGTGACTTCTACCTCTCTCACATCACTCACAATCGGTCTAAAGTTATTGGGAAGAGCAAAGACAAAACAATAGTTACATGTACAGACAGCACAATTTTGAGAACTGTGGTTCTTTTAGACATTACACTTAAACAGCGCTAAGACTACACATGTGACTAAAATGAAACTGCCCTATGCTTTAAGGGTAGGTTTTACCTTCATGTGTTTATAAAGAAGAAACAAAGGCTTATTATTCTGATATAGCTGATATACCTTCAAAAATATGCCAAATATGAGATGTCCTTAGTGCATTTGGTTGCCTTAATAAGTTTTGTCTCTGCTGTACAAAACTGATGAAAACTCATTCACAAATTGAATTAGAAATGGAAAGGAAAAATTATGTTTGCTCAGTTAGGAAAATAAGCAAGTAGATCTTTGGAAACCTCAAAAGGCTTCAATGGATCTGGGCATTATGTATAATTTATGTTCTGAAATTAGAGTATCCAACTTTTCAGAAAAAAAAATAGTTACAAAATGCTGAGGAAATAATACAGCTTTGGAAACTGTACTAGTTATACTCTTGCAGCAGCCCTGCAGGATCTAAAGTTAGTAATCTGTGTTTAACAAGGCCTGCATTTTTTACATGAAAAGAAAGGCTTGTTTTGGTCTTTCTAGATTGGTGGAGAAAATAATCCATTAAGATGAAATCACAGTGGATGTACTGGCTCTATCTGAACTACATAGCAATCCTCCCTTTTGCAAAACATTTTCAGTACTTGATCTCAGTATTTAGTTTGTACCTCTTATGCACAGCAGCAGAACCTATTGACATCAGTCCCGTTGAAGTCCATGGAACAACTCTCATGACCACAATTACCAAATCTGTGCTGGATAACTGACAACTCCCATGAAAGCAGTTGTAGGAAATAATCTGCTAGAACCGGTCCTAATTTGTGTACAATTCCACTGGGTTGGCTGCTTTTTTCTCTCCTGATATTGTACAGCCTCAACACTAAACTGTTGATAAAACAAAGAATAATAAATAATTCATAGGTATGAACAGATCTGACCACTCCAAATGTCCCTGTCCTGCGCTGTATTCCTGTGCACTGATTCCTCAGGTTACCCAAGAAATGGAAATATTAGAAATATTTGCGTAATACAGCAGCAGCATGGGTTATTCATATACGCAAGGCTTAAAAGGAAACTTACACAAGAGCTTCCTTTATCCTAAGAGCTTTCTATAAGCACTTGATAGTTCTTCCCTGTTGCTGACTGTGGTTTTGCATGAAGTGTGTGAGGTTACAAGTTATCAGAGGAGTAGTTTTCAATAAGTGGTTCTTGTGAATAGGTGAAGGTATCTGATGTGGGGGTTATACATGCAAAAACAGTAGTCCTGCATTTTGAAAACATTTAATACTAAGCATCTGAAATTGAGCTGAAGAATCAGTCTAATTCTGCTTCCATTACCGAAATGCACTGAATAGCCTCTTCCTGTGTTCAGTAAAGCTGCTTTTACCTTTATTTTCAAGCAGCTCACACAGTATCCTCTCAGCACAGATTTCAGAAAATCTGAGCACTTCCAGCTGCTGGTGGAATTCAGTTAAAATACTATTGACAAGTGAAGACCTGAGTCAGTCCCATTTTATTGCCATTGATAGCCCTAAACCAGGTTATTTTCTCCTGCTTTCCCTCCTGACCAGGTTAGAGTCAAATAGCAATGTAGATGTGAAAGATCAGAGCAGGGGTTGACTTCAGGCAATGCAATATATGAGAAATTCCCCCAGGAAAAAAGTACAAGTAAAAGCAGAAAGAATGTAGCCAAACAGCCAGGCACAACACGTTGTACTGAAATGATTTGCAGACTATCCATCTAATAATTTCTTAGTATTATTCCTTCATATAATCAAGTATGCTGGGGCGAATAGGTCAACTGCTGGAATCAATGGAGAAACTTACGCACATGACCTAGTAGGCAATGAGTGAGATAAACAACAGCAGAGAGGGGCTGAAATCAGGATTAGAAGAAGAGGAAGCAAGGCTTCACACAAAGGAGATCTCCATGTGCAAAATGAGCCATGGAATGGGTGTCAGAATGAGTCGACATTTTTAGGATATAAGTCAGCGCTCTTATAAAATAATTTTATTCATTAATCTTATTCTTTTTAACAAACACAAGCAGCAGAAATCTGAAATCCTGCCAAGTCTGACTCAAAATTAATTTGTGCTTATATGGAAGAGAATAGGCCTTTTGTCTGTAACTATGTATAAGCTCCATAGGGTGACCCTGCATTAGACAGGATGTAACTCAACAGACTGTAATTGATGAGGTTTCCATTACCACATAACACAGTGCGCACAGTAATGAGATCATAGAAAAACCTTTTTTGAAGTGTAAAGTACTTTCTTGTACAACAAGCTGAGTTCATATTATAAGGCAATACGAAACCTGATTTCCTGGAACAAGGCAATAAGAAACTTGATTTCCTGGAACAATTCAATACACAGGTGCATATGTGCTTAACACTGAGTTATGCAGGCATGATGAAATAATTGCATTTAAAACTGAAAGGTAAGCTGAATCACGCAAAACTGGTGAACACTGTTTTTTAATATAGTAAATGGAAAAAATGCTATTTCAACTGTGATAGTTTTGACACATCCAAATTAACTATACATCATTTTAAAAGCATCACAGTTTTGCACGGAAAAAGAGGATTTTTGAATAACAATGTGTGGTGCTATTTGTTTGAAAAATATTTTTTAAAAGCAAAAAAAAGCCCTGCATTCGGTCAAGACTCTAATTCTGCATATATGTATGTTCATTCATAGTATGCACACATCTGCAAACTGTGACGTCTCTATGTGTAAAGTAGGTTACATGAGTACTGTGTGTCAAACTTGGGATGACAGGAGACACGATTTGTTTACAGTGTTGCTGCTATTTCAGCAACACCTGGGAACGTACAACTAGTACAACGTACAGTCTTGTTCATGCAGTTCCAATGTGATGGTGTTTGGAGCTGTGGTTGATGTTGTTTCCATGAGCAACCTCTAAGCGCTCCTTGACATTCCTCTCCCAGAAGGACCATTGAGCAGATCCCTAATGTGCAACGCCGTGTGCAGACGCCGTGCTCGAACGGGGAGGCAGACTCAGGTGTGAGAGAGGAGTGCCCCAGCACAGCCATGCAAATACAGCAGAAGTGCCGTTTAGCTCCTGTTGCTTAGAATAGGAAGTAAATACAGTAACACGTATGTTGCAGTCTGTTAAGTAGGTGAAAGGTGAGTTTGTGTAGCTAGTCTATAAATGAGCATCTTTAAAGAGGCAAGTATATGTCAAAAAGGATTCTTTGAAGAAATTAAATGGAAAATTGTTTTCATAACCAACAGTCTTAACACAGATTTGCTAAGAAATTGAACTTCAGTTCCTAATCTGACTGCCCTGGGCATATGTGATTTTTTGGTATTTGATTCACTGAGTCTGTCCTTTAAGGGAAGCTCTGCATATGTGATTAATTCTGTGCTCATGCTGAAGAGACAATCTACTAAAAAGAAATCAATGGGTAGGCTACATGTTGTAAAAATAGCTAACATCGGCGGAAATGTTTAACATTTTGGTTTAGATCTAAGAGAAAAGGTGAAAAAAATATTAAAGTCTTCATCATAAAACATAAAACATATATTCTGGACTCTTTGCAAATCACTCAACATTAGGTAAGCCTGCCACAGAGCAGGACGAAGCCTATTTATTCAAAACATCCACTGTCAATGAGGACAACTGGTTCATAAAGCTGAGATATATGACCTTCTACAATTTCCTCTGACATTCGTGGCATAGAATGTTCCCTGGGGTAAACAATGCTTTATAAATGCAGTTGTTTAAATAAATTCTCTCACAAATAATCCAAGTAGTTCTCTTCCAATTATTAATTTTTATGTCTGGAGTGGTAGCAGGTGTTTTCTCTTTGTTCACAGTTAATCTTCTGAAAACATTGCTAAATAACATCTATTTCAGAATATTGCAATTCCCTGTTGTGAAATTTAAGTGCACACCATGGAAAGAAAAGTCAAGCAGGGTTGATTTGTGTTTTCATCGTCCATCTAACCCAAGTGTCACCTTCCCATTAGCAGCAATGGAATGAGTCATTTCTAATATTTCTCAGTGTCCTTCTCAAAATCCACCAGCAGCATACATACAATGTGGAAATAAGTCTTTTTTTCTCCAGAGTTTCCGAGTGATGCCGGAATGACTTTAGTGCTGAGCTAAGAGTTTAGATACATGCAGTGACCCTTCACTTAACTTCATTAACATAAGATCCTGTTACTGGGAATGAGAAAGGATAAAGCGAGTTACAGCTGTATTTTTATGGTTTTACAATTATGCATAATGTAAGCACATACTACACCATTATTTAAATATAAGTTATTATTTAAATATAACTTATTAAAATATGTAAAATAAACCTAAAAAGGGAGAAATTAAGATAAATACTTCTTGGAGCAGGAATAGTTTTGTCCATGAAGCCATATTTAACACATTATAGACTTTGAATTTCTGCTTCAGACAAGCTCAAAACTTACCATCAGGGCATTTGGTCTCCAAATTGAAATGCAAAGCAAAACATGTTCCTTTTTCCATCCTTCCCCTCCTATAAATATATACACAGTTATAATATGGCCCATATGTTTTATAGACTTAAAAATACTTTGGAGGAAACCCCTTTTAAAGAAAATATATGTTTAGTACATCTATATTTTCTTGATATGCTTCTGCAGTGCACTCTTAAAATATAACCTAATATGACTTTTAAGACTGTAAAATGTGCTATTAACATAAAAAATACTGCTATATTTTTTTACAAATACATATTAATATGTTTCAATACATATTTTCGTAGAGAGGCACAGAAGAATAAAATATAATTCCCCTATAACTGACTGTTATTTAGTTTCAAGTCTTTGTCCACCTCAAAGTGCTGAAATAATTGACAATGTAAATAATGTCACATATTTCCAAAGTTTGTTTTACATCTATTAGTTTTAGTTTTAGGGAACTGGCGTGAATGTAGAAATAAGTGGCAGATATAGGAGTTGTTTAACTTAATATGCTATAAACTTACACAAGAAAGCATGAAAATGTAGATATCAAGAAACGGAGTATTCATAGAAGCCACAGTTAACTGGTAACACTGTAAATGCTCTTGAAAACACGGAAGTAAATGGGAGACTAGGAAGAGAAGGTAAACAATAAATTTGAGGATATGTTTTTAATGTTCTGTGCAAATAACATGCTGATGCAAAATATTCCATCTAATCAGCTATGGAGGTATCCAGGAAAACATTAAATAATATTGAAAACAAATTTAAAGTTGAAAAGTACAGATAATATAAGGTAATAGATGAGCTTTCTGGAATACAAGGACTTTAGACAGATGAGGTTTCCAGTATACAAAGCTACCATATACTGTGGTATTCTGTATAGTATCATTATCTAGTCACCTTTATCACTGTTTGGTACAAACAAACCAACTCTGAGACAAAGTAAGGGTACTATAATAATATAAAATATGCACAAGTACTGTATTTAACCATAAACATGTACTAGGTTGTTTTGCAAGCACAATAGGATGCAGTTTCTGCCTGTAAAATGATCTGGCAGTATAAGTGTAATATCTTCTGTGAGAAACAGAGGGAAAGCAGGAAAGTGATACATAATATTTTTTCCGTGCTTATAGAGTTAAGTCTATAAGTCAATGAACACTGAGGTGTATGAAAGTATGTTTCTTTGTTCTTCAAAGCAAAACAAATTCACACTTAACACTTTGAATTAGAATAATAGTAAAGCCAGCAGATGTAATGTAATTAGATTTGTACTGCCCTTGAGGGCAGTGGATCAAATTCAGCTCAGCTTAGAACAAATCATATCATTGAAGTTCATATAGTCACTAGAGACTTGCTCCTGCCACACTAAGGCCACAGTGTTAAAATGAGAAAGGGGCCAATTTGTGGGCAGTGTTAAAATGCAAAGGAGTAAATGCAGGGCTAGATAAAGCTGTGCTCCATCCCCTCTTCACATTCCAGTTTTTGAGGCATGTACATAGCCATTTCAGTTAAAAACCCAGTTGTATTTTAACACACTCTCTGAACCTGGTGGGAAGTCAGTAATGCTTCATCTCTAAGTAAAGTGAGACTTGGGGGCTCAGGGGACTGTTTTGACTACATTTTTTATTATTTTAGAAGGACTGTGAATTCATTGCCACGCCTGACTGAATTTTCAAAAGAAAGACTGTGGATCTAGTTGTTACAATATGGCTGTAACTGTTGGCAAGCTATATGGATGACTGTAGCATGCAAGGTAGCATCTCTGAAATCACATATGCTGATCATCTGAATCTTCAAAGTGAGAGGTATCAAAATACAAGTCATTATAGCTCCAGAAAAAAATACACAATATCCTGCAGTGGTGAAGATGAGGTAGGTTCATATTGTGCCCACCTTATTCACATTTAATAGGATTGCGTTGTCTGTCCTGTGTGAATAGTCCCAGTGACTTCAGTGGAACTCTTAATGATGGGTGATCTGGGACATGTGAGCTCATGTGAACTCAGGTGAGCTGAGATGGTGCAGTACAACTGTCTGTGTCCTCAGGGGAGTTAGAATGCTCAGATTGTCTGGGAATCATGGGGCAAATTCTCAGTTCTGAGGTCCATTGCTACATATAGTTTACCTTGGAGTATATAGGCAAGTGGCAAGTAAGTTTCTGCAATAGGTAACTGCAAAAGGAGGTCTGTGACATTTCTAGAACAAAACCTATTGATTTGATATTTTTTTTAAGTGGGAATAATTTTAATTCCCAGTAATTTAACAAATTTAATGCACATTCTTAATATGCTCTCTTGACCCATCCACGTTTTTCAGCAAAACATAGCTCAGTTCAACAAGGTTCTGTAGCACCACTCCAATATTGCTCTTCTTCGGGCAATGTTGGACTCTGCTTAAGAAACCAGAACAATGTTTTGCTCAGAACATTTAAGAAACTAGGAGAGTTTACTCCATGTAGGAGAATTAGAAAGATTTTTTATAATTTTTTAAACATGTGTGTGCAAGTTATCTGTTCTTGCTGACAAAGTAGAATGCAACACGATTCCATGCAAAAGCAAAGCAATTACATAATCTCTTTCAAAATCCCTTTCAATAGTCTGGGCCAGAGGCAGCGGTTTTCATGCTGTGAGCAACATGCAACATCAAGGCTTCATGTCTGTTACAAAGGACATGGACAATACTGGATCAAATGGCAGTGACATTTGATCTAGATGAAGTGTGAAATTGCAACATGTCTGTCAAATGACCCAGAGCATATGGTGGTGTGTTTACGAAGGCTCTTTTTTGGCTGTATTTTGGCTTGCTAAGGACAAGCAGTACTGGCCTAATAAAAACTCTGCTGGTACTAAGTTACTTCTATGAGATTTTTAAACAAAATTTGAACTGCTACAGTGAGTTGATACAGATTCATGGTTTTAGTGTTTTTGCAATATGCTCATTAAGCCAGACTTGCCATCTTACAGGGATACAGCCTAAGGCAGAGGTAGAAAAACACATGCAGCCACAACCACTGGGTGTTGGGGATACCATCGCTTATTCAAAATCGTCCCCAAAGTTGAGATTAGCAACTTTTAAAGATATTTTAAAGGGGTAGATCTAGGTACTTGACTAAAAGCATGGGGAAAAGAAACATGCAGTAAGAAGAGCGTGATGGTAGTCTATGCTGCTTTCTATTCATCTATTTTGAGTTGAGATGAAGTTCTCTTTTATTTCATCTATTTGGTCAATCTGGTGCTTTTAATTTATTAATTTATTGGGCATAATTTAGTTTGAGGTTTGTGATGTGAAGAACAACTAAGGTGAGAGAACAATAAATTAAGCAGCATGAGCCTAATTCTCTGTAACTTCTACGATCATTTCTGTTGACACAAAATTAGCTCGCACATTTTGCTAAATGAAGTAGACTAGACTAGAATATATGTCAGTATAACACAGCTCCCAAGTAGGTGTGAAATTATACCATTATTTGGTTTTGTTTTATAAAAATTTTACAATGCTAAAAATGGTTAAACAAAGTGTCATAGAATGTCTGCTTATTACATTCAGAGATGACTACTTGAGGTTGGAAGTAGATACAAGTATGCTGAGGACAGGAGTTTAATTCAAAATTATTGCAACAATAGAAATATTTTTAAAAGAGTTAATGCAGGTCATTAAAGAGAAGGTAATATACTCAGAAATAATCCGTTATATAAAAACAGGATGGGAAAACAATTGGCTTCATAAATCTGAAGGAAAAAATCTGGATAATGGATCAGGATTTAATGCAGTTCAATGGAGTCGGTTGCAAAACAGGAAAACAGCACAGAGAACCCAGAACAGGTTGGTAGCTTACAGCACATAGTACATCATGTTTGTATTTCATACAGCATTGGTCAAGGCTTCATCTGAACTGAATGCTTAGTTTGGGGAATAGGGGTTCACTTAATTAGGTAAATGTCCAGGATGCAGAAGGATCAGAAATACGTAACGGCAAGGTGAGAAGCAATGCAACAGCAGTATTCCTAGGGAGTAAGGGCTGTTTGTCAGGAACGCAAATAAACTTCTGCCTACTCATGGCAAACAGTACAAAACACATTTCTGTTGCTGTCCATGTGGAGTAGAGATTAAAAATTCCAGCAACAAATATTTAGACTGGAGATTAGGAAAAAAAATCTAAACGTAAGACTGTATACGAGGCTCAGAGAGCCAAAACCACACTGTACACAGAGAAGAAAGGCAAGGAGCAGTCTGCAAAAATACAGACTTTTAATTTTGAAACAGTGCATGTATATAGTGTAACATCTTTCACAGCCATTAGTGTTTGTAAAGATTAGCTCATCTTAGCAACCAGTTCTACAAACAGAGTGCAGGCTCGCACAAAGTTCATCATACCATATCCAGGAGGAAGGGATTGTGTTACTGTGCAGGGACTTCCACTGTATTCATTACAGCCAACAACATCAAGGAAGTGTCCAGTAGTGCGAGATAGCATTTCTTTCTCCATAACATCTCCTTAGATTGGACAGTAATGTATCTCCTAAGGAGATTAAAAACCCCACCTCTTGGTATTTTAGGTTTTTAATCTGTAAAACTCCATCATTCTTCTAGGATGTTCTATCACTGAGAAAAGTGAATAGTTGGAATTACTGTTTCTTTCTGCATTAGTCTGCACTGCTCTCATTTCCATCTCTTCATGTATCTTTAAGTTTGACCTGCATAATGTTATTGACATGTATACCATATATACCAGATTAAAAAAAGAGAGTAACAGCTTGTATCACAAACCTGTGGTGGTATCTGTCAGTAAGTTAACAGGAGAGGAACACCATGCAACAGAGCACCGAATGTCACTTTTCAGCACTTCTTTTGGGTCTGGCAATTACAGGAAAAAATGGTCTATTTCAGGACACCAAACATTAGCATGAATTGTAACTGCTGAGATAATTTGTGATGATTATTCTTTTGTTAAGTTTCCTTTTGTGAGATGCTACAAACTGAAGTTTATTTATTACACAACTTCTGAATTCAGACTGTGGGCCTTTATTTCAATCTTCATTCTTCTTGTAATATGAATAGCTGTCACAATGAAAATCAGCATGTAATATGAATTATATACAGAGAATAAAATATGAGAGGGGAAAAAGACCAAAAATTAGATGAAAAATGCTTTAAAGATTTTGCAAAACTCCCTCAAACTGTAACCTTTTAAACAATCTGAAAGATGGAAGCAAAATGTAAAGGTTAACCTACAAATAACTATATTGGATATTGAAATTGAATATAAAGGATGTACTAGGGTGAGAGAGGTGTTAGGAAAGAAGTAGTGTTCTGGCCTTAAGAGAGAACAAAGAAAAACCGCGGCACGTAAAACTAAGATTTGGACCCTCAAAAAGCAACAAATTGCAGTAAGCTGTCACAGCTGTTAAACACCCCAAAGAACAGAGCTCGCTGAAGAAAACCTCTCCAAAGATTTTGCACAGCTGGTTGCCTGGAGGAAGTGGTGAAACTTCTATTGCAATGGTTGAGTAAAAATGAATTTAACATCTGTATTTGAATAACACATAAACTACATTAAACCAGGTAAGTGGTGTGCTCAGTGACTCCGGCAGAGTCTGGAAATGGGATTTCCATCAATCTAGAGGCTAACGTGTCACACTTCAGACCCGGTTTATCTGTACGACAGCGGTATCCAGTCTGCCCCTGCCATGCCGGGCATTGTGCAGGAGTTCACAGCTCAGATTTACCCCACGCCCCCGGCGAGACTCCCGGTGTGTAACGGGAGGGGACAGACCCAGCCGAGGCGGTGGCTCCTCTGCGCTCGGGCCGCTCCCGAGCGCGGTGCGGCCCTGAAGCAGGTTTATCACCCCAAGTTTCTTCAAGGGTTTCCGGGCGCTTTTAGCTTGACCACGCCGGCTCCCCAAGCACGGCAGCCCGCTGCTGCGAAGGACAGAGCTGCCTCTCGGACGCCGTCTCAGTGCTGGGGCCGCCCGTTTTCCAGCCGGGTGGCGCCGGGGGCCGATTGGCGGCCCCGCTCGCCGCGCGGCGCAGCCTCCTCTGCCGCAACCCCTACGGCCACAGCGTCACGCGGCCGCCCCGCCGCACCCATTGGCAGAGGGGACGGAAGTGACGTACCGGCAGGAGCCTGGCGGAGCGCGGTGGCGGACGCCCGCCGAACGGCGATGAACAGCCGCCTGCAGGAGATCCGGGAGCGGCAGAAGCTCCGCCGGCAGCTCTTGGCGCAGCAGGTAGCGGGCAGGGGCCGGCCGGGCCGGCCGCCGCGCTGAACGGGCAGCGAGACCGTTCCCCTAGCAGGGCCCGCCGACGGGCGCTCGAGCTCGTAGGCCCCGCCCTTTCCCCGCCGGGAGGGGGAAGCGGGCGCGCGCCACCTCAGGTGTAACGGTTTTCCTAATGGCAACGCGGGGCCCGTTTGGCCTTTGGTCCCCCTCGGGGCGGCTGTGTGTCCCAGTCGCCACAGATCGGTCGTGCCGCTGCCCCCGGCTGTCCAGTGGGTGGGCAGGGGAAACGGCGACCCCCGGGGAGCCGCGCGGTTCGGCCCCGCAGGCCCGGTGAGGAAGAGGCGGTCGCTGACGGGGGCTCCAGCCGGGCCTGGCTCGTGGGAGAGAGTGTCGGGTTGAAAGAGCGGCCCTTTGAGTTCGTGATTGTTAGTGTTTTGGGTTCGTTTTTGTTTTTTTTCTTTTTCAATCAGAGGTAACTTTTGCTTGAATTTGTGTTGCCCCTTGTTCAGTTAGGAGCTGAAAACGCAGACAGCATTGGTGCTGTGCTGAACAGTAAAGATGACCAGCGGGAAATCGCTGAAACAAGAGAAACATGTCGGTCAGTATTGTTGCATGGTATCTGCTAGAAATTAGTTTCTTTTAATAGTAATACAAGTTTTTGAAATACAATGAGATTGGTTTCCAAAAAGCAAGATAAAATCCCACAGTTTACTTTAAAACCTACAATTTAGTGAAAAAAAAAATGCTTTATGTACTCAAATCTGAACTTTAAATAAGGCGAGTAGGTTTTTCCTGTTAACTTCTAGTAACAGTTTGGAAATCAAGGCTAACTTTTGCTTTGTATGTTAAAAAGTTGCTGTGGAGCAAAACAGGTGTGAATTGAGAGTATGCCACCTGCATTGCCCTCCAGCCTTTATGCTTCTGCTAAGAGTAATTACAGGGCAACTTAGTTCAAAAGTTCTTATGGAACAAAAGACGTGTCTAGGACAGTATAGCTAGTGCTTATTAATTCTCATGTGTAATAATAATTTCCTTGTGTGTGCAGGCTTGAATTTGTTTATGTGCTGCTTTGGTTAAAATAAGCTGTACCTTCTAGAGCAGGAAAATTATTCCATGAAGTACCTGTTGTCAGGAGTCTTGTCCTTACGAAGTTGTGCCGGTCTCAAATGTACTGAGAGAGGAACAACTTTTCATATGCAAAGTTTCAAAATAATTTCAGACTTTAACAGAAATATGTAGTCAAGGCAGATGATCAGAGATTTCTGAAGTGTTCTCTCTCCAGAGAGAAACTGTTCTGTATGATGATTTTTTTGTATGTTTATAGGGCTGCTTATGATACTTCTGCCCCAAATGCAAAACGCAAATATCCAGATGAGGGAGAAGCTGATGAGGAAGAGATTGAAGAATATAAGGTAAGAAAAAAAGGAAGAAGTGTCTTTTTTATTCGGTGTTCCTGTGTCTCTGGGGGGACATATAAAATACATGTGTGTATAAATAAAAACAAACGTGATGTGTGTAGATACTTTAAAGTAGGTGTCCGTAAGTGGCATCTCCCTTGATGATATAAGAGAGGGGGCACGGACGCTTAGTGGTTTTCTTCAGATGTGGCTTAGGTGCATTGAACTCTGCACTCACCAGAACCCAATATTTGGAGGCTTAATTTAGCACTGCTCCTAGGAGGAGGTAGGCTTAGGTGATAGTGCCCACAGGAAACAGCACTGTGCTAGGGCTCGTTGTCTTCTGCGGGAAGAAGTGGTAAAATGTGTGTGTGCTTGGGTACACACAAAAAAAGAAGTCTTGACCAGAATTTCTTTGAGAAGAAAAGCTTGCATTTTAGCAAACAGCACAGGCCATTGGATGAAATATGGGGAGACTGAGGGTATCTTCCAAACCTGCCTGTTAATTGCAAAGGAATTTGGTTCTGGATGAATGGAAGAAATAAGGGATTCTAAGGGAATGGAAGCAAGATGCCTGGTTTGGGGTATGCTTTAAGTATCCAAAATATCCAGGAAAAGGTCAGTTTAAAAAACAAAGAAAAACGCATGCATTGCCACTGAACGATTAGTGGTTGTCAAACTCGTATGCCCTTCATTTTTCAAGTGCTTATCCAGGAGCTATTTGATAGCTTTCTTCTTTGATATGTAATGTGATGTTTTGGCTGAGTCGTAGAGAAAGGACATTAAACAAATGCATGGTTATGATACAGCTGTCTTTCTGATTTGCTTTGTGATTTTGTTGTAGCATATATCCTCCCCTCCCCCTTTTTCTCTGTCCTCATAACCTTGCTTCTGTGGCTATGTAGAATCAAGGTCAGTGCATTTATGAAATAATGCAGTGTCTGCTGTTCTCTTGGATGCCTAAAAATAGTAATTTTTGAGATGTGAGTGCTTGGTAGTGTTACATTTGTGTTCAGGTTTATAAATCTTTCTGTAATAATGCCTGTCTTACTAAAACAAAACGTTGATTTATGACAGAACATTCCTTGATGACTAGTTTTTGCACCCTATCTGTAAATGGACAGACTTTTTTCTTCACATGCAAGTGTTAGTCTGTGCATCTTGTTTAGCAAACCAATTAAGTCACCACCTCAAAGGATTTACGGAGTACATGTACTATTGGTGAAGTGGGCTTTTTGTGCTCACATTAGTGATGGGTTAACATCAGTTTTACTCCTTCACCAAGTGTGTGTTTAAACAGCTAGTTGTTCTTCCTGTGAAATATAAGTGGATAAGTCACTTCAGTTGGTGAAGCATATGAATCTTATAATTTTCTCCATTAGCATGGAGAAGATTTACCCTGATTCGGGCTGTAACCACTTGCAAGTGGCCAGGCTCTTACTATATAGTTGAAATTGAAGAATATTTTAATACTACTACCTCTGACCAACTTCAGTCAGCGAGTGAACACATTTGAGAAACTTGAAACCCCCAAGTAGAACATCTGTAGTGGCGCCATCAGCTGTTTTCTACAGACATCGCTAATTCCCTATTGGCAAAGAGATAAAAACATAGTAAGATCCCATCTATATTTATGTAACTTTTTCATTAGTACTCTAAGCCTGTTCAAATTTAGCCTTGTAATATGAACTGATATAAGAATCTAGATTCTTGTGATATCAAGCCCTATTGAGTTGTGTTTAATACTCTTTAGACAAAAGTAACACTTAACTACTAGTGTTACAAATATTGCAAGTTTGTCAGTTCTGTTAGGAAAATCAGAGGTATTTTTGATGTTAAGTGATTTGCGTCTTTAAAACCCATCTTGTTGGGTTCTATGTGGTGGTATCAGTTAATCCTTCTGAAGTGGTTTCACAGTCTTCTTAAGTGCCCTGACTTCAGATTTGGTGGAAATGAATGTGTCCTCAAACCTCAACTGCTCTAGCTGGAACCTGAGAAGTGAGCTGTAATTGCTAGTGGAGGAGGGTTACTGGGAAGATGTGACATTACTGTGGTGCAGGGTGATGGCAGGAGGTCTGCAGGGGCACTGTGTGTGGATGTGGGCATGAAACCTTTAACAAATGCAGGTGGGTGTTTTAGAGGATTTCTATCAGTTTCTGGTGTTCCAGATGGAAAGTGAAGTGAGCTGATGACACCTTAGTGCCTTACACTTGATGTTTTGAGAGAAGACTGAGCGGTGACATTGACTTTTTTATTATATGGGAGAAGTGTGAGAGCTGTTTTTCAAATGAAAGATGAAATGTGTTATCTGATTAAAAAAAAGTTGGTATTTTTTGCTTTTGTGGACTTGGGTTTTTTTGGTAGAATAAGTGTAAACTTACAGTGATGGTTCTTAAAAAGCATCAGGCTGACAGGAAAATAAAGGATCACAAGGGTCCTTGTTAAGCTTCCTGCTTGACTCTGCATTGCAAACCACAGAGATGGGAGAGATGGAAGAGAGAAGCATTATTGGCAAGAATGAGTAATGGATATTGTAAGGGCAGAAAGTTGAATTGTAGTTCTAAAGAACTTCTGCAGTACTCTTGTTCTTGTGGAACTGTAACGGTTGTGCTAGGGTTAGTTGAGCTTCCTGCTCTGTATTTGGAAGTGTCAGGTAAAGGGATCAGACCATCTACTGCGGCTCCCAGGCTCTTCATAGCCTCCTGAGAGCTGGGGTTGTTGTTCCACATCTCCTCTTCCCCGTGTGAATTTACTCAATTGTTTGAACCTGTATAAATATCTGGTATCAACAGTGTATTGTGGGAAATCGTTCCAGAGTTTTAAGTTTGTATGAAGTACAAAAATCCCTGTGATTCAAATTTGCTGTCTGGCAGCCTAATTTGATACAGCCGTTTTTAACTTTGTTTCTGCAAGCAGCGGCCTGCAAGCTCGTAACGCTTCCATGTCATTGTACTGGGGGCTGAAAAAAATCTTCCTGGGTTGAATCATCATATTTGCTTAATGTGTCTTTTGTAATTTGAATATTGTGGTTAGTTTCTGTTTCCCTAGCTCAGCAACAATATACCAGATTTGGGAAATAAGGGTGATGAATGTACAAGAGTCCGGTATCTTGTATTATGGTTAATTTCATTGTGCCACTGCTTTGACTGTGTCCTTTTCCCATTGAAAGTTGATGGTTTGGCTTTTTTGTTTGCGACCACAAGACTTCTTTTTTTTTTTTTTTTTTTTTTAAATCACTTACGAAGGCGTAAAGAGAACTGGGATGACTCAGAAGTAGGTGTCTAACAAGTGTTTATCATCAGAAGGCTGAGATTTAGAGGAAGATGGGAGAGGGGAAACAGGTGTAAGCTTATGATGACATAAGCAGTTTTTAGTAAAACTCAAGCTTTCAGCTCTTTTTGCCTGAATAACACTTGCTGCTCTTTATCTGCTGTTCATTCCTTTTCCTTGTAAACACTGTTGCTGTTTCTGATTGAGTGATCTTTCTCTTTTTGATCTGGTTAAATGAACAAAAGACTATATCTCTGCAAGTTCTCTACCTGAATAGTGGGGAGAGGGTGAATTTGTGACCTGTCAGTCACAGCAGGCATTTCAGAAGTTGGTTCAAAGCTCCAATTTCGATAGAACATTCTGCATTCGGACAGCATATATAGCATAGGGTAAATGCAGCAGTTAATAATAGCCTCTTCCCTGCATTTTTGACTGAAGATGTGTTTTATGAGAGAGAAGTTTGGTTCCTTTCTATGAGGAATCTTGTTCTCCATCTTTCATTTTACTTCCATGTGTTAAAATGTCTTTTTTTTTTTTTTCTTAAATATCTCAGCCTTGAGACAGCTTTCCTCCTCATGAGAAGCACTGTGCTAACTGATTAAGATTTCTGTTGTTATGAGTAATGTATGGAAAAGTACATACATCCTACTAAAATATGGGAAATCATATTATTAATTGGTTCTTCAGTTTTATTTATGTATCATTTATGTACTGGGTTGTTTCAGGATCAATGGGAAAACAGAAAGTGACGTGAAGAAGCAAGTCTACCTTTTGTTTCTCTTCTCTCTGAGTTCTATGTTGGATGTTCAGAGTATGTCAGTGTGACAGATTTCTGAATCTCAGAAATCTGATGAGTGAACAGTTGGTGATACACAACTGGGAAAAAATTGCAATAAGATTCCTGTCTCCTGTAAATTTTGAGACTACAAAATGGCAATTTTCAAGTTGCTTTTAAGAACAGTCCAAATTGAAATACAGGTTTGTACCATGTGCTGTTTCTGCAAAGTGTGGACTTGAACAGATTATATAAAGACGGTTTCTGCTGCTAAGGCTGGAGCATAAGAGATGATTGCATGGATATAAACGTTCAAAGGTTCTACTACAGAAAAACATCAATAAAAGATATCACTTGCTTTAGTCCAAGGTTGTAAAGCACTGCCTACGCTCTCCGAGTCTAGAAATGAAAGGTTTCTTATTTTATTCTTTCAGAGGTCTTTCCCAGAGACTCTTCTCATGAATGAGAAGTAGACTTTTTGGGGAATAGGTATTTTTTTCCCTGTCCAAAACTGAATTTGGAATCATTCATGATCTGCTGTTTCAGGACACTTATGTTTGTAGACAACCCACTGCTTTCCTTAAGAAGCAGAATCATAATGAGGAGAGAAACATCATGATCTTGCAAATTTGTAATATCTGCTTTCTTTCCAAAGGATGAAGTAGAACTGCAGCAAGATGAAGAGAACCTGCCCTATGAAGAAGAGATTTACAAAGATTCCAGTACTTTTCTTAAGGTGAGCTGCTTTTGCAGTTAGGAGTCTAGTCAAAGCTGACATAGTTTTGTTAAACTATTTCTGCAATTGATGGTATTTGAAATACAGCTTTAAAGGCTGAAGTAATTGACTGGAATTGGCAAGTATGGAAGTTTTCTGTGAAAGATATGACTAAGTAGTGCTTACATTGATCTGACTAAACACCTGGGTCAACCTACAATAGGCTGGAGCAACAGTGGGGCTGATTTGGAACTGAAAACACAACAGTCTTGAATACTGTAGCTTATAAAGGCATGTTACAAAAAAGAAATCTGTTAGTTTCTCTTTTATCAGACTAATACGTGTAGTGTGTGTGTGTGTGTGTACGTTCATTTATCTCCTGATTTCTGTTACTGAAGTCCCTTTTGATTTCCAGGGTACTCAGAGCTTAAATCCACACAACGATTACTGCCAACACTTCGTGGATACCGGACACAGACCGCAGAACTTCATCAGAGATGTTGGTATGTCATTGTCAGTAACTGTTTGAAGATAACTGATTTGACAGCACTTCTTTTTCTTCCCCTTTTTAATTCCTTACAGTTACTGGGAAGTGTAGATACACATATACTTCATAGTTTTGTCCCTCTGAGTGCACATATTTCAATATATAAATTTATATGAATTATTTTATTTTAATCAGTTAGGAGATGATTATTACCAAGGCTGGTCTTACTCTTGGTTTTATTTGAAACTACTTAATCAGGAATTTTTTTTTTTTAACTAAGCTGCTGTTGTTGCAGGGAGTAGGTGAGTCTAGTGAGTAGATATTGAAACTTTTGGAAATTTGAATAACTGACTTACAGTTCAGCTCTTTCCTGGATTGTGCTGCCTCCAATAATGCATATAGCATTTAAAGTATGGCAAATACTTAGATTTATGGCAGTAGGCAATATGGATAGTATTTACCAGCTCAATTATGTAACTGCTGGCAACTCACTAGAAGGCCCAAAATATTATTGAGCTTAGAGGATGTTATTTTTTTTAGGTTTATGTTCATCCAGCCATCACTGAACTTGTTATAGAAATCTTACTTTATTAGGCATGAATTTAATCCTTCTAAAGCTAAGGTACTGTTTGGTCTTGTTTCCTAGAAGGGGTGCCTGGTGGTTATTTGATTGAAAAACAAAAAGCAGGACATCTCCCTCTGCAGTTTTCTGCAACAGTTCCCTGTATTTTATCAAGTTTAAGATTGTCAGGCTAAGTGTGTTGTGTTTATAGTTGCCAGCCCAAAGAGGTTTTGTTTGTCCACTGAGGCCATTTATTTCTCTCTGTATTTTGTGAATGCTTCTATGAAAGACATCTGGATGTTCAGTATGAAAACCTGTCCTGACTCAGTTATGTTTCTATCTGAACAGCATCTGTGCCTCAACAATTTTGTACTTGAAGTAGTTCAACACTGTTTTTTGAAATAAGATGAGAATGAAGAAATAGCAGCCTGTGTTATTGACTCTTGACCTCTGTGCTGCATAAAGAATTGGGAATGAACAGGACAAATTGTTATACGAGTGGTAGTATGGGAATGAACGTATCAGCAGCAGTTAGTCTAGACCCTATATTAGAAATGACGTATGTCAAGTTGGTTAGCAAAGACTTTCTACATGACAATCAGACTTCTGCTTAGGTGCTACTTTGTAGTTGGACATGACCCTACAAAACGCTGTAGGGGAGTATTAGTTCCAGAGTACCCAGTTATACCTTTTTGATGTTGCTGTTGGAAGAGGAGGAGAGACCTGTGGGTTTTTGTGTGTGTTTGTGTGGGTTCATTTTGGTTTTAGTTTTCTTGGTGGTTTGTTGTGGGTTTTTTGGTTGATTGGTTTGGGGTTTTGTTTTGGTTTTAAACAAGTCATCTTGATTGAAAATTCTCTTACATCTGTTGCTTAGCTGCTAACTGGCTTCCATTTCTGCCGGTCCAGGAGTATTTGACTTGTGCTGGCTGGAAGCAACACAGCAGTGGAAATCAGAAGAACATGATGGTGTTTTTAAGATGTTACATATTTAAGGAAAAGAATGAAAATAACTTCTGGGGTTTTTATGCACATGTAATAATAGATAATAAGGTTACATATTAAGAACTTTGCATTTACCGGTGTGATGCTAGGGTTGGAAATTCAGAAGTTTGCATTAAAATAAGGAGAGGGATGAAAGGTTGCATGGTTTGTGGATTTGGGTTTGTTTTTTGTTGTGAGGGGCTTTTTTGGTTGTTTTGTGGGGTTTTTTTGTTGGGTTGTGTTCGTTGGTTGGTTGGTTGGTTGTTTTTACTCCATGGATTAGGACCATTTAATGTTGTAAATTTAAATGAACATGAAGCTTTGTAACTCCTACTGAAGTTGAACTGGGAGGCAGGAATGGTACCTTTTTGGTTTGTGCTGAGACTATTGCTAGCCATAGCAAAAACGCACTGTTTCTACTTACTTTTTTGAAGGGGGAATGTAACATACTGAAAAGTTTGTTTGTTTTTCTCTTTTTTTTAAAAAAAAAAGTTTGCTGCAGCAAACCTAATTAGGGTTCTCCCTTTTGTATTCTGTATATATGAAAGGTTTGAAAATGAATGTAAAGCTAAGTCTAGGAACCCAATAAATAAATATACATGTAATTCAGATCTTTGTGACTGATGCTAAAGTACGACATCTCAACAAAAGGGTTGTTTTAGGGAACCAGCAACAACCCAACTGCCATCTTAGAAATAGTCTTCAAAGGTTAAATAAGAGTATTCTGTAAATGAGTGTTAATTAGATCTTAGTATAAACTTATGGATGGGGGTAGTAACAAAATAACTTTCATCATTCTGGCTCTTGAAATTAAAGATTGGTTCCTGATGATAAAAGAAGCTGTGAATTTCCAATCATTGTAGTGGTCTGGAGAAGATCAGTTCGTAGACACTGTGTTCAGTAACAGCCATAATTAATTGGGTGAAGGCAGGAGGCTTTGGTCAAGTAGTGAACTAAAAAACTGCTTTAAAGGGTTTAGTTTGTTCTAACAAAAATTAAAATGAGGCTGAGTATTAATATTTGGACCTATTCAGAATACTGGACAATGCTTAATTGACACAGTTTTACTCTTTAAGTAGTTGTTAACTTCATGTTTTCTTCTTCTTAGGCTTAGCAGATAGGTTTGAAGAATATCCAAAACTTAGAGAGCTCATCAGATTGAAGGATGAGCTGATATCTAAATCTAACACTCCTCCCATGTAAGTGTTCTTGTGGAAAATGCCTTTCTTCTCCAGAGCTGTTTGAAGTTAGCTGTCTGCTTTGCAAATCTCTATCTTTAGCACCTGTTCAAAATTTACATTTGCTGTTTCTGTTTGTATATTCGAATTAATCAATTGAAACTTCAGAAGAATAAAATCAGTTTGGTTTTGTTAGTTTAATCTAGCTGTTTAATATAGTGTATAAACTAGGTTTCCTTTCCAGAGTGTGATTATTTATAGTATCTAAAGCTTTGGTTTTTAAGACCCAACTGTCAGCTGATTGGGCTGCCAGTTTTAGTGTGGGAACTAAAGGAATGTCATATGATCATGAATCTCATTATATGATGCAGTTTACAATAACAAGAAAAACTTAAAAAATGTGCCTCTTAATATAACCTTAGTTGTTCTTGTAACAGTTTTTTTTTTTTTAAATAATATTCAGTTATTATCTGGTATCCATTAATCAGATGTTACTTTGTAGTTTAAGACCAAAAAATGTTCAGGCTGGTTGGCAGTGATTTGTCCTATTAATTTCAGATTACCTCTGAGTTTTTGCTGAACTTTTGACACAGTGTAAGTGCGGAGCACGTTACTCCCAGGAATTTGAACCAATCTGACTGTGACCCTAATGCTTTTAATATACTGGAGTCCTAATCTGTATCCAGTAAAATAGCATTATTTCATGGTAGTCACATGAAAAGCTCTGAAATAGTTGTCTGAACAACTGAGATACAAACTGCAAACTACAACTTGCTGTTTTGAAGTTAGATGTGTCTTGGCATTGTTAGCCTGAAAGCACAAAAGGGAAAAAATTCTAATCAAAAGCTGCCTTCTGATAACACCAAGTACGCTTATGGTACAATAATCCCTTCCAGACACTTTCTTAGGAAGCGGGCTGTGTGTCTGATAATCAGCTTTTTCAAGGTTAAATGTATTGAGGGGCGTATAATTTTTTATAGTGATACAACAGTGACTGGGCAGATAGGGATGTATTTGAGCACGTATTTAAGAAAATCAATGTTGGGAGAATTATGACTTTTGTTATTGGGATAGAGAAATACTTTTCTACTGTATGAAAAGTAATCACACTTCTGGTATTCAGAATCTCCTGAACATAACTTATAATAAATGGAAATTCCTAAAATATGTCACTTTCCCCAGGTGAGGGGAAAAGAGAAGTGTGTTAGCCAGTCAGCGAGTGTTTGCTTCTTAAATGTTGATGCGTTGTCCTATACAGAAATCTTGGTGATTCTGTAGTAGTTTCCAGCTTGCCACAGTAGAATCCTAAAAACTGTTTATTGAAAGACAACTTTAAAAAAGCAAATCTTAATGCAACAGCATCCAGTCTAGGTTAACTGGGAATGCATTATGCATCTTATCTGAAATTTGTGCATTTGAGCTATGTGAGCTACACAGGAGACCCTTCTTGTACTGGCTACACAGAAGTGCTGTATGGAGTAGTTTACAAACCACTGTGGTAACTTTGTTTAAATAGGTACCTACAAGCAGACTTGGAAGCTTTTGATATTAGAGAACTGAAATCCAAATTTGATGTGATTCTCCTGGAACCACCACTGGAAGAATACTACCGAGAGACTGGCATCACTGCCAATGAAAAATGCTGGACCTGGGATGACGTAAGTATTTTTCTTGACATGAAAAAGATTTCATACATGCACATAAGCAAATACTTTGAGGATTTAACTTGGTATCAAAATGTTTGAGAGATATATTTTAAGGAAAAAGGAACTTTTTTTTTTTGTAAGAAAAGTCTAGATTCTTAAAAAACCTGTTTCTTATTGTATGCGTGCCTGCATTATTTGTGTTAAAGGACTTTTTTTGAGGAGTTTATTGAATTAAATATACCTTTTTGGTCTCTCTGAGCCTGGTTGAAAACGTAAATGTAATAATAGTGCATTTTCTCCCTACCCCGAAATTCCATGAGTTTTCTGTTTGGTTTTTGCTGTTGAAATTCAGAATATCCATTTAAATATTCCCTTGTTTCTCAAAATTCTTGAAGAAACTTCTAAGGTGTGCTTTTTAATGCTCTAGTCTTCTAGTCGAAAGAATAGATGTGTTTGATTCACTCGCATGCCTCCTTTCTCCCAAGTATTGATTAGGTAGGAAATGTTAAGAGTCAAACCAATTGTAATCCTGAGAAGCCTAACAAAATGGATAAACCTTACTCGTGGAATTTTTTTCTTGTATTTATGTGTTCCTTTACTGTTTAGTCACATCGAAGATTTTTGAATCAGTTTTGATTTCTGACCCGTTTTTGGGAACAAAGAGCAGTCTTAATGTGCAAGATGTGGTCCTTTTCCAGATCACTGTTGGTGCTTTTGTTTTATTGTGCTCTAGTAAACATTTAGAGGATTGACTTACAAGAAAAGATTTTTAAGTTCTTTCTGTAGTAATACATGTAGATACTTGTAAAGAAGGAAACATGGAAGATGTATTGGTGACTCCATGCTGTAACTCCTTTTCAATAAAGTCAGCTCTAGAAAAGCAAGGTGAAGGCTGGAGGCTCTGAAGTGCTGGGTGTCATCAAGCATAACAATTTGATGACACAAAACCTCCTTCCAAGTTGTCCTGTTCTTCAAGATTGAACCTGAGTATTCCTTCACATTCGACAAAAAACTTGTAATGCTTATAGCAATGAATTGGCTCTGTCTGCTCTATGGATCTACACTTATAAAAAAACAACAACAAAATAGCAAAACCACAGAGAAACAACAACAAAAAACCCCCAAACAATGCAACTCACTAAAAAAAAAAATCAACAGAACAAACTAACACAAATGAACAACAAAAAAAAAACCACAAAAAATACCGCCACCACCACTAAAAGCCCCCATCAGCCTCCCTAAAAAACCCAACCACCAAAACCAAAGAACAAACCCACCCTCACAACAAAGTGGCCAACCTGTAATATAGAGCAATAGCTGATTAAAAAAAAGAACCTGTTTGCTTAACCACGTTAGGAATTCTTAAGTTCAGGCACATAGGTGGGAATATGCAACTAATAAATACCTGTTATTTAGAAACACTGTTTGAAAGGTATGCAGGACTCTGTCTGTATTTTCAGCAAATTTGTCATAATATGAGTGAATCAGTAGATTGGAACAGTTGTTGCTGAGATTTTTTTTTAACTGTATTCTATGCATTTCTGGGGAACAAGGTGGTGGTGCTACCTTAAAGTAGATTTAGTGTGTCCCTGGGCTGCACATGCGTAACTTCAGAAGTGAATCAATCAAACTAAAGGATCATGAGAACAAATCAAAGTTCAGTCTACCTGTAAGGAATTAATTTGAAAACAAAGGCATTCATGCCTCCATTAAGACACGGGGTAATGTGCATGTCCAGGAAGAGGTAGCGTCTGTGTTCACCACTCTGTTAAATCAGGCAAAAATGGTGCCTGGCAGGGTTACCGGGGTAAAAATCATTCTGTCCTAACAAAAAAACTGGAAGTGTTGGAGTCAGGAGTCATCCTCTTAGTTGGGATTTATATCCTCTTAGAATGGCTTCTGCTGCATTATTTTTCTCCACAATGGCACTGAATGAAGCTTGATTTGATGTGTTAGCAAGTTACAGATGAATCTTTTCAACTTGTAATGAGTAACAGATGCTTTGCATCTGAAGTTATTTCATCCTGAATGTTACTCATCTGTTATTGTTGAACCACTGTCCTGATAAATTCTTGCTTTTTTAAAAATTTTCCTGAGAGTGGAAATGGAGAGGATGTCTTTCCTATATGATAATAGGAATTAAGCTGTTTTTTCTTCATAATGTGTCTTCACAAGCTTCACATACGTAGTTCCAGGGCTGAAGAGAAACAGAACACTATTGCTCTGTTTTAAATCTTTTTACTACCAATGGAATAATGAACCGAAGCAGAGGTTTAGGGGGAAAAAATAATCATATGGGTTGTATTAGTCTTTTAAGTCTAGAATTTTCTATACAGATACAACTTCTGTTGAATAATTAAGCTGATCATCAGCTATGTTGGAAACATGCGCTTGGTACTGATATGGTAACTTTTACAACATATTGTCTGGGAAACAAGTTTAAGAGGATGGCTGTGAATGGTATACAGACTAACATCTTTAATAAAAGTGGCTCCTGATGGTATCTGTGATAAGGTTTCAACCCTTACTTAGTATTCTTCCTGATATAATTGGTAATTTATATTTAATTCAGAAACACTTTTGTTATTATTAGATCATGAAATTGGAAATTGAAGAAATTGCAGCCCCAAGGTCATTTGTGTTTCTGTGGTGTGGTTCAGGCGAGGGTCTGGACCTTGGCCGCGTGGTAAGATGATGTTTTAATTTAATTCATCGGGGATGGGCTTAAGAGTTTATTTTTATCCTTGACTTTTTCTGTATAGAATTCTCAACTATAAATGCCGAGAGATGTTTTGTTACTGTGGTAGAGGATATATAATTTAAAGTAGATTAAATATATTTAAGTGTATCTGGCCTTAACTGTTTAGATACTGTTATATTCCAGATGAGTCACTGTGACTATGCGAGGAAGTGTAATTCTGAAGTGACTAGAAAGCTGTACTGCTGTCTCGTTCTTGATGTATGCATGTTGCCATAGGAGCAGGTTACCGTGTTGAGTGCATTTACATCACTGTTTTTTAACAGGTGTCTTAATAGTTTTATGCCAAAAATATTCATGCCAGTAGAAAGGTCCTAGTGTTGCATAAAGTGAGATAAAATTGCATGCATAGCACTGCTTGTTTTCAGAAAACACCTGGAGTTTAAATAGGTTTACTCTTAGTGAGCTCTACTAAGTTTTACTTCCCTATAAGATCTTTCAGTTTCAGAGTAATCTTTCTGCTTGCCGAAGTAGCACTGCTTGTGGTGGGGGTGGTGGGGTCAGAATTTCCAGTTGGCTTCTGCTATGTTGAAACATTCTTTCCTTAGTTTGAGCAGTCCTTTCTGTTAAAACAAGATGGCATTTGTTAACAGACAACATGTGGTTACTAATCTGTTTGCTTTATCATCTGCATTTCATTCTGAGGTTAGTTAAAGTAGCTATTTTTGATAGATAGATTTTGGTCACAGACATATTCATAGCAGCTGGACAGTTCTTGAATACAGCAATAGCCAAATGAGCTTGAGTCCTTAATGACCAATTTCTTCCCTTCTCAAGACTACACTTGTAGGCGTTAAGGATTGGAAAAAAAACACAAAGTGGTAGCGAAGGCATTTGGTTGTTTATCTTCTCGTTTATAGAACTTTGCGTTGATATGAAGCACTATTAGAGTGCAGGTCTTAGTGGAGATAAGGACAAGGCAGCTGATCACTATGTTGTTAAGACTGGTTTTGATTAAATGTCAGTAGGTGAAAATGAGTGCACAGTTGCATAGGAGATCTGTGCAGTGGTTAGATTTTATAATTTTTTTTTTAAATAAGAGTGATACGTGGACAAATTGATGTGCACATAAACCTCTTTTTTTAAAAAAAATTGACAGCTTGACAAAACACAGTACAGTCATGCCAGTAAACAAGGTATTTTATTACTCTATGACAAATTCCTTATCCATCTATGCTTTACGAAAAGTCAAGAACCTTTATGAGCGTTCAGTTTAGATTCCTTTAGCTTTTGGTGTAATGTGAACTGCTTTATCTGTCTATAATATTTAGTGTCTACGTAAATGGGGTTACAGAAGATGTGAGGACATTTGTTGGATTAAAACGAATAAGAACAATCCTGGAAAGACCAAGACTCTAGACCCTAAGGCTGTTTTCCAAAGAACCAAGGTAAAGTTTTGGCTCAGTTTCTCCTCTGTTTCCATTCTGTCTCTTCATGCTAATGAAACACCTGGTGTTCCACAGCAGTTGTTGACGTGCTTTCAGGAAAGCAGATGCTAGGACTTCAGAGTTCTCTTCTGCAAATTACATTATATAGAAATAAACATATTCATAGGACAAATGATGAACTTCTGTCCCCTTCTTGACTGTAGTCAGTGTGAGGTATAGAAGTTTCATCAACATTTAACGCTGCTTGGTACATTTCTATTATAGTCTTCTAAATGTGATACTCATTTAAGGCTTGTTGAAATGCGTGTAGCTGAGGGTTCATAGATGGATGCAACAAGAATGAAATCCTGAGAGGAAAAATGGAAGCTGGATAGAAAATGTTATTGTACATTGCAATGTTTTTGACTTCTGGATTGTTTCAGTTATGGGTGAGTGGTAAATAAGCAGTTAGTCTTTTTGCAATACCTACTGTATGACATGCAAACTCTTCCATATTAGAGGAGAAAACTTGCAGGTGGAGGAACAGCTTTTGAATGGAACTAAACTAAGCTGTAGAATTTGACTAAATTTAATGCTGAAAGAAGTCTTTACAACTGTAGATTATAAATGGATGTAGTCAGAAAAAATAACTCTGGAAGACTGGCTAAATACCCACGTACAGGTGTGTGCCCAGAGCTTGAACCAGATAAAGGGCTGTTAGGGACCAGAGCTCAGCCAGAATCTCCTGACTTCCTGAAGGTGACTAATGCACAAGTGACAGAATTGGTTTAAATTAAACTGTTTCTTAGGGATGTGGTGTAGAGGACGTGTATTGAAGAAGATGCAGAGAAAAGATGATTTAAGAGGCTTAAATGTATGTTATTCAAAAATTTAGAAAAATGTAGACAGGATTAATAAGTAACTGTTTAGGGTATGTGTGGGTGTAACTGGCAGTTCTACTGAATACAGAATATTGGCTGACAATTTGATAATTTAAAGTGTCGTTGATCTCAGGACTCATCCCACATTCATTAAGCATTTGTTAGTATTAAGCATCCTCAACTGTCTTATATTTGCCATTTTTTAGGAATATAAAGTTCCCTTTAAGATATCTGGAGTCTTTCTTCGACTTGCGTTTAGATTAATCTGAAGTTTGTTTGCAAGTGTGTTGTAGTAGGTATAAATATTTATAAGTATAAATATTGTATGTTTATTGCATATAGTATGGCAAGTATGTGTAGCTCACTTGTGAGGGAGAGGTTAACACTAACACAAGACGATTTGGGGGTGACTTTGTTTGGCAAAGAAGAATAATTTCTGGTATCGGAGAATTTCTCTGTTTATTGAACAAGGGTTGGGTTGAGGTCGCTCTTTATAAGAAACATTGAAAATTGAGCTAGCTTATTCTGACTAAAAAGTAGTCTGTTGTACAAGAAGTATTTACCAATGATTACAACAGCAAGTGCTACCCTGTTATATTTAGTTTAGACATCTCTCTTGATGGATGCTTTGTGCTGTGCCACCTCTTACAGAATCTAAGGTACTAAGATTCTCTTAAGATTCTGTATATTTTTTTAAAGAACATGGTTTGTGTAGTTCTTCTAAAGACTAGATTTGTGAGGCTTTACTTGATGGCCAATTTGCTTAGCAGCGTTCTGCCTTATTATTTAGTTAAATTTAAGATCCGAAAACCCTGTAGGTTAGGTGCAGTTGATCAACTGCAAAGATTTGATAGGTCACCTATTCTACTTTTCATATTTATTCACTAACTCTTAAAACCCTTGCCAGAAATCTGGGAAGGATTACATACTCTTGTCTGCAACTTTTTTTAGAGCCATCTGGTGGTGGTTAGTGAATCAGTGTTTTAGGATACAGGGGAAGATCGCTCATCTGAGTTGAATATTCCCAGAAACAGAACTCTGAAATAAATAAGTAAACCCCTCATTTCCTGCTGTACCAATGATGGTGATTCCTCATTCATAGATTGTACATGCTAGTCATTTCCATTCATCTATAATGTTTCAGAGGAAAGGAAAGCAATGCATGTTACCGTTAAAGAACATTTGGAATGCTGATGGAGTTGACTGAGAGTGCATTCACGGTTTGCTAGTGGTTTTACTTTTCGGATGCAGTGTTATCTTCTAGTAGGGAATCTGAGGCTGAAGGCTACTTTTGTAGCAGAGGTACAATGTGAAAAAAATACATCTTATTTCCACTGACAGACTGTTTCATGACTGGAAACTTTGAAAGTTATATGTATAAATAAAGTTAGGATCAGAATGCTAATACAAGTATTAATTAATACCTACTCCCTTAGTCTTGCCTTCAACTTCTACTCTCCTTGTGGTGATTTCTCGGCCTTTCCAACTTAAAGCTCTACCTTTGCTGTAATTGAAGAAGTCCAAGTATCTTACTTCAGCCCCTGAGTATTATCACTTTGTAGTGTAGTTCTTCAAGCCATATAGCTCACCCTACTCTCTGCTTTGTTTTCCAAGGGTTTTTTTAGTAGCTCCAGCTTGTTCTAGTTCATGCTTCACATATTTTTCTGTATAAGAGTAGGATCTACTCTGCCTAGAATTTCCTTTTCTTTCCATTTTGGTCAAACCACAGATGTCTATGCTGTAGTAGCATGTGTGGCATGTGACAGGTCCTCTTCTGTGTTCCTTGTACATAGGAGCACTGCCTCATGGGCATTAAAGGAACTGTGCGTCGCAGTACAGATGGTGACTTCATCCACGCTAATGTTGACATTGACCTCATCATCACAGAAGAGCCTGAAATTGGCAACATAGAAAAACCTGTAGAGATCTTTCACATCATTGAGCATTTCTGCCTTGGACGACGACGTCTTCATCTTTTTGGAAGGGACAGTACAATTCGACCAGGTAGCTCTTACGCTTATTTTTGTCGAATGTTAATTTACTTTAATAACCATCTTCCATCATCTGAGGCCACTTGGTGGGTTCTGATGGAAACTGAACCAATAACGGTTAATCCAAATGTATGATACTTCTGCCAGCGCTTGCACCAGCTGAATGACTATGTATTTCTGCATCTATCCCCATTTCTCCCACTATGGGATTACACTACAACAGAAAGCCAGATGAACTTTCTTGGTGGCTTCTCCATCGTGGAAATCTAGTCAGGAGTGAGACAATCTACTGAATGGAGATATTGCCCATGTTTCCAGCCCTCCCCTTCAGAGAACTAAACAGCCTAATGTTCAGCAGCAGAGAGGGATTGTGGCATCACTTCAGAGTTCAACACCGTGACAGTATCAAAGTGGCTTTTGCTCTACTTCATGTTGTGACCCTCGTGATGAAATAGAAGAAACTTTTGCTAGAACTGAGGTTCTCACACGTGTATTTTCCTAGCAGGAATGTCTGTTTAGGATAAATCCTTGGCCTGTGTTGCAGGGACCTCATATAGAACCCTATTAAGTGATATTACAGTTAGGTTATAATTTCTGCTCTTACTATTATGTTTGGGAGCAAGAGCGAGTCACAAATCCAGTTTAACACTGCTTACTGTTAAGTTTTGGTTTGTAAGTATTCATTTTTAGAAGTAAATATTTGCTCAAACAAGAAAACATTCAGGCTTTTGTTTTCTCTAATTGAAAATAAATGCTGAAATTATTCAGTATTCTACTGGAATACTGAAATGTATGATTTCTGTCTTTTTAGGGTAATATTCTGGATATTTCTTTTCTATGAAACTTTTATTTTTGGACTTAATAGTGAAGTAAACTCTATACTAGCTCTAAAAATTAAAATATCTATATTGTGTGTAAGAGTAGCAGAATTCTCTGCTTGTAAAATTCCCATCAGTGTCCTGAAGAGGTTTCTAGAGAGATGTCATGGGTCAGAAAAAAGACTTCAAGGGGGTCCGTTTTTTGTTTGTGTGTCAGTCACAAAGCAGCATTGTTTGGAAAATCTGAGACAACTATTACTTTTTTCAGAAGAATTTTTTTGTTAACCAATATTTTTGTCTGTTCATGTGTCAGTATAACAAAACTGAGTTTTATTTTTTTCCTGTGTGTGGTGTGTTTACACTTCTTGGAAGCACCATTTCTTTCTCTAAACTGATTTTAAATCACTATGAGCTCCCTCTCCTTCCTTCTCCCCCTCTCCTTCCTTCTCCCCCTCTCCTTCCTTCTCCCCCTCTCCTTCCTTCTCCCCCTCTCCTTCCTTCTCCCCCTCTCCTTCCTTCTCCCCCTCTCCTTCCTTCTCCCCCTCTCCTTCCTTCTCCCCCTCTCCTTCCTTCTCCCCCTCTCCTTCCTTCTCCCCCTCTCCTTCCTTCTCCCCCTCTCCTTCCTTCTCCCCCTCTCCTTCCTTCTCCCCCTCTCCTTCCTTCTCCCCCTCTCCTTCCTTCTCCCCCTCTCCTTCCTTCTCCCCCTCTCCTTCCTTCTCCCCCTCTCCTTCCTTCTCCCCCTCTCCTTCCTTCTCCCCCTCTCCTTCCTTCTCCCCCTCTCCTTCCTTCTCCCCCTCTCCTTCCTTCTCCCCCTCTCCTTCCTTCTCCCCCTCTCCTTCCTTCTCCCCCTCTCCTTCCTTCTCCCCCTCTCCTTCCTTCTCCCCCTCTCCTTCCTTCTCCCCCTCTCCTTCCTTCTCCCCCTCTCCTTCCTTCTCCCCCTCTCCTTCCTTCTCCCCCTCTCCTTCCTTCTCCCCCTCTCCTTCCTTCTCCCCCTCTCCTTCCTTCTCCCCCTCTCCTTCCTTCTCCCCCTCTCCTTCCTTCTCCCCCTCTCCTTCCTTCTCCCCCTCTCCTTCCTTCTCCCCCTCTCCTTCCTTCTCCCCCTCTCCTTCCTTCTCCCCCTCTCCTTCCTTCTCCCCCTCTCCTTCCTTCTCCCCCTCTCCTTCCTTCTCCCCCTCTCCTTCCTTCTCCCCCTCTCCTTCCTTCTCCCCCTCTCCTTCCTTCTCCCCCTCTCCTTCCTTCTCCCCCTCTCCTTCCTTCTCCCCCTCTCCTTCCTTCTCCCCCTCTCCTTCCTTCTCCCCCTCTCCTTCCTTCTCCCCCTCTCCTTCCTTCTCCCCCTCTCCTTCCTTCTCCCCCTCTCCTTCCTTCTCCCCCTCTCCTTCCTTCTCCCCCTCTCCTTCCTTCTCCCCCTCTCCTTCCTTCTCCCCCTCTCCTTCCTTCTCCCCCTCTCCTTCCTTCTCCCCCTCTCCTTCCTTCTCCCCCTCTCCTTCCTTCTCCCCCTCTCCTTCCTTCTCCCCCTCTCCTTCCTTCTCCCCCTCTCCTTCCTTCTCCCCCTCTCCTTCCTTCTCCCCCTCTCCTTCCTTCTCCCCCTCTCCTTCCTTCTCCCCCTCTCCTTCCTTCTCCCCCTCTCCTTCCTTCTCCCCCTCTCCTTCCTTCTCCCCCTCTCCTTCCTTCTCCCCCTCTCCTTCCTTCTCCCCCTCTCCTTCCTTCTCCCCCTCTCCTTCCTTCTCCCCCTCTCTTTTTTTTCTTTCTTTCTTTTTAAATGTGCAGTAAACAAGGCAAATGTTATGTAAACTCCCAGGGTAAAGCAAACAGTGTTAAAGAACTGGTCTTGTTGGTTTTGTTATTTTTTTATTATTCTTGTTTTCCTTATAAGCATGTTGTTGAGACTACTGAACTACATTTTTCTTTGTTAATATATGATACAACTGAAAATTAAATTTCCATTGACATTTTTAGTGGTCTGAGCCCTATTTTAGATCAAAATTCTACCTTAGGTCATAATATGGAGAAATAGGAACATATTTGTTTTAAATGTGTGCCTGCTATGCTTCATTTGGTGAAGCTGAAGAGTCCACTGTATGTTATGTTTGTGCATAAACAGGTTAGTTTAACTCTTTAAGCTCTATTTTCTTATCTTGTGGGCTTTGACAACAGCATTGCCATTTGATTGTTTTCAGATGTGTGCTTTCAGTATGTTGTGCTCTTGGATGCACTGTCACAACTGGTTTCTGGAGACAAAATTACTTAATTCATGTTTAAATGCCTTTCTAAAAAGGGAAGAGGAGGATGATATATTACTTTTAAACTAGATTAATTTACTGATCTGGTTTACAATGTGGCCACAGAGGGACTGGAAAACGTTGTAGTGTAAGAGCAAGTAGGAAGGAGCGGGAAAGGGTCTTGTGAAACCACAGGTTCAATGTTCCCATAGCCAGATGTAATATTTTTTTTTTAAAAAGAGGGGCAGAAAAGAAGACGACCTTAAAAGTGTCAAACTGTGGCTTTCCTAGAGGTGACCTTTTCATTCAGTTCAATACGGGTGATAGGTATGTAAGAGTCTGTCCCCATCAACCGAGCGTTTGTTTGCTAGGGAAAGGCAATAATGGCCATGAAGCTTGTTACTGCTTTTGTTGACTCTGGTTTTGTTCCTTAGGTTGGCTGACTGTAGGACCCACCCTCACAAACAGCAATTTCAATGCAGAAACGTATTCTTCATACTTCACGGCTCCAAATTCCCACCTGACCGGCTGTACCGAGGAGATTGAGAGACTGCGGCCCAAGTCACCACCACCCAAGTCCAAGTCTGACCGGGGAGGTGGTGCCCCAAGGGGAGGAGGAAGAGGCGGGACTTCAGCTGGCCGAGGAGAAAGGGGCAGAGAGAGGAACAGAACTAACTTTCGGGGTGAGAGGGGTGGCTTCAGAGGGGGACGTGGAGGTACCCACAGAGGAGGCTTCCCCACCCGCTGATGACTGTTAGGTATTGTTTCCTACCCTGTTCCCATGCCTCATCTCTGAATCTTTTTCTCAGTCTTGTTTTGATAAAGTGAATTACCTGGGGACTCAAGCTAGATAAATTTTAAAATTGGTTTTGGTGCAAGCAGTTACAGGTAGTGTGCCTTCCAGTGACCATCACCTCACCTGGCAGGCAGGACCCTGGACCTGACAGCACTAAACTCAGCCTCCTGACAGCTTCTGTTTGTCAAAGCAGAGAGCATCATCTCTTCAAACCATGGACAGGATTGAAGTGAAGATACTTGCTTTTCCCTTACAAAACTTGCAACTTGTAGGCTTTTTTACAACTGTCATTTTCTCCAAAACATAGATTCCTCTTCCTTCTTTGTAGGTCCAGGTTTGGACTGACTTGGAATAATATGTTGGAATGGGCAGTTCTTAATTGCATGGCCATAGCAGACTTACTCTTGTATTTATGGAAGAAAAAGTGCTGTGTCTATATTGACACCTATTTTAACTTCTTTAAACCAAGGAGCAAATTGAATAAATAGAATTCTATTTTTTCTTATTTGGTTTAAATTTCCCAAATTATTCCTGGGAATAGGGAACAAGTTCTTTTTTTATTTGTGGTGTATAAGCCGTCACTTTTCATGTTTGTAGTGGGGAGAGTGTTAATTCTGTGCGGTTGCGTGTTGTGCTTCATGGTAAGCAAGAAGTTGTGGGTGTATACGCAGTCCAGAACTTCCACATAGGTCTGGATTGCTTTGGGATTTTCACCCAGTGTCTGTTCATAAATAGCTTTGTTCTTTGGTGGGGAAAACAGTTTTATTGCAGAGTAGTTGCAGTATAAGTAGTAGAAAGGCCTCGCTGGAGGTCATATTGAAAATGTGAGGCAATGCTGTAAGAGTGACAGCTTCCTGAAAATAACCACCTGGAGAATGAGGGTGAACTGAGTGTTTTGCTTTGCCCATGGCCGTTATGTGCATTGGAAATAGATTGTTGGTGATCAGCTCTGGAGTATCGAGTGAACAGGAAGGAATTCACTTTGGTACCTACAATATTTGTTTTTAGCAAAACCACAACTCTCAACTTTTCAGTCAATACTTGGTAGACTCAACAAACTTGGCTGGTGAAGTCCCAGATACTTGGTTGTGGATTTGGGAAAATTGGCTTATAAGTCTCATGAAGTTTCTCTGTTGAAGCCTGGCTTTTAAATGACTGTCCTGTAAATTAGTGGATTATTAAACTTGTTTATCAAAGCTAATTTTGAAATATTTTTCTTAATATTTTGTGGGTTTGTTTTCCTTGAGGTTTTGGGGTGACTAAGTTTTACTGTGGTTTCCTCCTTACTGTTTGTAAAAGAGCAGGCAGTAACTGTTCTTCTGGTGCATGAAATAGCGCAGAAATTTTTTATAGGTTCTCGTCAACTTCAGGGCCTTGCTGTTGTGGTTGGTAAGGGACTGTGGAGGTGTAGGTGAAACTCACCTGTTTACAGTTTGATTCTTTTGGTGTTATATTAGCACATCTGAGGAGTGATGGGGTTTGGGGGAGAGGGTGTTCTCAGGGTAGCATGCATTGACTGCAAAAGACTACTTAGAACAGCATCTGGTAGTTACATGCTGCATTAAGACGACGTTTCTCCTTGATTTTTGTGCTAATCATGTTCTTACACAAAAAGTAAATACCAGAGACAACCTTAGGAATGCTGGTTTTGTGCCAGCAACAAGTCTTATTCCTTTTTTTCTCAGTTTGTAGAAAATATTAACTCCCATTTTCTTCTTTCAGTTATATGTTCATAGCTGATAGTTCAATGCTTAGGCTTCTCTTAATATAGAATATTAGGCTACACTGAAGAAGGTGGTCAAAAATAACTGTTTAAGATGTGGATCTGTATCAGTTTGCAGAAGTCAGGATGCTGCTCAAGACTTCAGTGACGTGGGAAATTAACTGTACCTGGTCTTGTAAAAAACAACAAAAAAAACCACCTACCAAATTCATCCCTCCTGAGCACTCAGAGTTCGGTTTCTCAGTTTTTCCCTTAAAGAAGCTGAAGTAGCTAAAAAGTAGTCTAAAGAAAAAAAAGAACACTGCTCCACAGAGTGTTTGATCTATATGGCTGGGCCATCTTTACCAGGGAAGTGTAATGCAGATGTTATTAACAAGCAACCTACCTCTTTAAATTGAGGTTAATGGAGAAGGAAATAGAACATTCTACATGTCCTCTGTGAAGAAAGATACCTGCTGGTCATACTCGGAAGGTGCTGTTTCAGCGGTGACAGACGGGCTGTAAAGGTAAGGCAGTAGCGCAGGGTGCGTGTCCCCAAAGGCTTCGTGTCATGTGGCTGTGGAGATCATACTTAGAAAATACCCTAGTGAGACAGCATTCCTGCCCCTCCCCCCCCCCAATACAGTAAAAACATCTGGTCTTTTTTTTTTTTTTTTTTAATTTTAAACACTTTTGATCTGGTCTATATCTAAAGTGATGTTTAGAGATGAAAAGCTTTTAATTTCATTACATAACACTTTAACAAAAGGAGAAGGGTAAAACTCATCACCACTGAACTGATTAATATTTCATCTGCTACAAGTGACTTTTAACTGAAGCATGTTGTCCTTGAAGATAAAAAGCCTAACAAGTTGTTTTTCTTTCCAATTTTATCAAATGCATAATGCCACCAGTCTGATTTGGGATGCCTGTCTAGGTCTTGTCGTTCCATTCTGGAAGAGGCTTATAGTACTTTGAGTATCTTACATCCCATATAAATCAAGTGAAGGATTTGACAATTACACTGACGAGATACTCGGGATGCATTAGCATTTAGCTCCAAAGGGATTTTAAACCATCAGTCAACTGTAAACCACCATGTATAAATCCAGCCTTTGGCTTGACAGTTCTTCCCACGTTCTGATATTGCTGGCTATAAGAAGTTGGTGGAAATGCTGGGTGTGCCATGCAGGTCAGTGGGCAATGATCTCAGGGGTTTTGATGTTGTTCCTTAACACAGTATCATGAGCACAGGCTCACTGTGCACGGTCATAGATACTGAATGCTTTGTTCTGCGGCATGGGATTTAGGCTGCAAAAACTAAGGAACAATTTTAATCTGACAGTGGAAGTTAAATGGCATTAAGTCAAGGGATTAATTTTAGAATACTCAGATGTTCTTAAATCCTTTGCAGGGGATAGAAATAACCAGAACACACTATAGAAAAAAAAAAAAACACACACGTAAAGCCCATTAAATTAAAAACTGTAACTCTTTGTTTCTTGAATATGGCTTTTAAAGGATGCATTAACTGACAGGGTGAGGTAGTGAGCCCTCTTGTTTCTGTATGTAGTTGAAAAATTATTTTTCCTTCCAAAATTGGTATAGTTGGTGGCAGCTTAACTGCTGTAGTAGAAATCTTGCCTGTGTGATGTGATGAAGGTCAACTTACTTAATAACATGGAGGAAAGCTTACTGATCCTTTCCATTAGAGAGCCATTCCCATGGGCAAAAAAGCAAACACCAGGTAAGTTTTGTAGTGAAACAAGTAATTTTGACTAGAATTATTGCAGCAATTAAAAAGGATAAAAACCAGGCCTAGCTACTGTCCTGCTGTTATGAGCTGCTTATGAAGTGTTGGACAGCTTTCAACAGGGACCAACAGCATAAAAAACTGAGAGAACTTAGTATATGAAAGAATAAACACACACATAATTATTATATTTAATAATTGGTTATGTCTTTACAAATAGTTGCTGGTGTCATTTTACAAAGTACACTGATTTGGAATGGCAACACGTACTTTTTACAAGGTAACATCAACTAAAAAGTGCTTGTCTTGGCAGCTGAATTTAGTCTGATGATCCTTTTATAATATATCCACTTAGTTTAAGAGTTCTCAGTCAATGCAAAAGGATACAATTGTTTTGGTAAGCAGTCAAACCAAAAAAGATACGCATTTGGACCGCTTACCTTGGATATAAAAATGATTAGCACTAATTAGCAACACTGATGTTTAAAGGCACTTTTTATTTTTCTTCCCATGAGGCCCAAGTCTTATTCTTACATTTGAGGGTTTTTGTTTTCCTTGAAACACTGATTTTTGTAACAACAGCTTTTCAAGTTTGGAGAAGTTCAGACCTCTTTTGCAGAGGTGTTGGTCCTAAAGATACAAACAGACTGATGAAGTATCTGAGGTAAACAGCTCTTCTGAAGATTCCGCCCTTCTAAATTCTACATTAAATATTGATAATAGCAGAGGTTTGTTTTTCAAAGTAGTGACTGTTGAATAAATCAGTCATGTAATAGATAGCACTGGTGTTAAACAAAAGGCTTTCTTTTTGTAGCACCACAAATAACATTTGCTTAATGTGTCAACTGTCTTATGGTTGACCTGCCACTGAAAATTTGATGGACAGATGTTTCTCTAAGTTGTATTGGGAATATTCCAGTTAGCAAGCATACTAAATAAAACCTAACATGTTCAGTTTTGGAGATGTAATTAAATAGTATGCTAAATTAATTGCTGCCTTAAGACCAGTGACTTGTACAGCACTAGTGTGGCACTACCTGCCTAACTTAGGATAAGGACTGTTTGAGTACTGCTCTTCCTGTGGTCCATTGTCATTAAACTTAAGTCCAGTTATAAAGTGAGGCATTTCTGTGTCCTGGATAACCCCCAGTGTAGAAGGTTACTCAGAGCTCTGTTTCTGTAGAAAGTCCCTTCCAGGAAAAAAGGGAATTATCTTTTAGAGATTAGCTTTACATTAAGGATTTTTAAGTACTCAGATTGAACTACATGATTACTGCCAATGTGATTCAGCTGTGTGCCCTCACTTAGAAAAAGCTGTGTTTTATATTCTTTTCCTCTTCTGTATAGATTGTGAGATCTTTCCTGGCACTCATACAACTTATGACGAGCACAAGGAATAATTAAAGAGTTCTCTAAATTATATTTTGATATTTGAAAATGTATACCATATGCTCTTAAACGTTGACAGTTTGAAATCTGGCAATTCAGCTTAAAGACTCGAGACTCCCAGAAGATTAATACCCGAGTGCAGAATATCCTAGTCTACAGCTTGGTAAGTAAACTAAATAGTGAGATTGTGTGAAATGAAACTGTACAAGAAGAGCACAGAAAAGGTTCACTAAAGCACAGGAGAATGCCTGGGTATGGTAGAGCTGTGGGCCAGCCTTCAGGCACCAATGACTCTCCCTCTTGCAAAATCAAAAAGCAACTGACAAATTTTTACTCAATTTGTCTTAACTGAGCAGCTGGCAGATCTCTTTGTGAACACAGCATAAGAAATCCACGTAAGAAGCTCCTCCATAAATACTCTTGTCTTCTACTAGGAACTGTCGGAAAAGCATCTCTGGCTGCTCCCGCTGTTTCACTATCATCAGCTGAAAAGAGGAGATAAATAGTTTTTAGCCTACAATCATAGCAAACGGCAGTACTGTTTTCCTGTATCTGTCACTGTATACTGTTGGGGGGGGTGGGAACCAACAACATAATCAATCTCCACCTTTCAGTTACTGTATTTATGACCACGGGAGAGAAAGACTAGTGTGAAATAAGGTTTGCAGAATAAAATGATAACATTTAGATTTAAGCACTCTGACTGAGAACTAAGCACATTTGAGATGCTTGTGCCTACAATGCATGCTGGAACTTGCTGTTGTACACAAAAATTCCTGATATTTAAAAAACCTTTTACAGCTAGAGTGAGTTTTGTCAAAGTCTGTGGTGGTGTTTTGAACAGGCATGAGGAACGAGTTGAGGCAGAGAGAAGTCTTACCTTCATAGTGTAGGGCTTGTGGCTCTGGATACGCTCCAGTATTGACTTCAGTTTCTTAGAAACTGGGTTGTCCAGGTCAGGCAGTATTGGCTGTTAGAATGAAAGTACGGCAGGTTGTTCTAGTCCTGTCACATCACATATGAATTCATACAAGACTAGCTGCTGCTCTTTATGATGTGAGTTATTGTGGATTTCATTCTAAACTGGGAAATGCCATCTCCATCACAAATACATGCATTTGTCTAAGCCATTTTTCACTTCAACATAATCACTACATGAAAATTCATCATCATGAGGAAGTTTAACTATTGCAAAGTGTTTTGTTCCCATTTTAGCAATACGCATTAAATAGAATTTCAATAAACTTTTACACTCTGGACACTTACAGGACAGAAGCTCTCACAACATTTTTAAACCTTCTTAAACTTTCACTACATTGAAGTTTTAGGTGTTACTTCTAATGTCTTAACACCTCCTGGTCATCGGTTTCTGCTCTTAGTTGAATGATGCAAATCCATCTCACTTGTTTCTCTTAGCGGTCTGCTCATACTAAATCACAAATTCTGAAAACGTGACTGGTCTCCATGTACTCACAGCCTCCGTGCTGATGTGTGCGAAGGACGGCACGTTGAAAAGCCCTTGGATGAGCTCTGGGGGTGCGCTGACTCCCAGCCATAGAAACATACTCAGCCCGTTGGCCAGAACAAAGGCCCCTCCTTCGGAGAGACGTTCCTCTGAGCAGCGGACTGCAGCTGGGACAGTGTCACTCTTCAGATCCAGGCTGTGCTGTGGGGCAAAAATACACAAGAGTTGCAGACTTGGCAGCTACAAAGTGACTAAAGCTTTAATTAGACACTGAAAAATAACTAATAGAAAGGTTTAGTGCATCTTAGTGCTTCCTTTCCAGATTAGAGGTAATTTGAAATTAAAAATCTCTTCCAGTTAGTGCACTGAGTGCAAAGGAATACCTGCTGCAAGCAGAAAGACACTTGCGTACCAGTGTTGATCTGTAGTAAAGCTGATGCCTTTCATTAGCCTGGTCAAAAACCTTGTTAAAAGGACAGTGAGATTCTTAGAGGATGCTGATGTCAATGACTGATAATGTTACTTCCCCATTTTCCATTAACTAGTGGTTCTACCCTCCCTCAATTTAGTTCAGCTACCAACTACAACACAGTAAAAATGTAATCCAGCTTGGTAGTACAACACTTGCCCAGCAGACACAATCTTTTCTGCATCTGCACAACTATAAAATCACCGCATACTGAAAACACAGTGTTAGTGAAGATCAAAAGATGTGCAAGCAACATACTTACAATTGGCAGAAGATGGGGATAAAAATAGAGTTGTGTGTCGGCCACCCCCATAGCCATGACCAGCTGTCGGTGGTAGGTTCTCTCGTCAGTTGGAATTTCTGGTCTGCCAACTAGTGTGCAGCTCTTCAGCAGAGAGTTCAGGTACACAGGCAGCACCTTCATCGCATCCGGGAGGATGAGCTGAGAGCCAGAGAAAGATTGTTATTTAATATAGCCCATGATGGATGGGGGAACGAGAGCTGGACTTTCCAACATTTAAATAGACAGCTGCTTGTCTTCTTTGATTACAGGAAAAAAATAGTAACTAGAAAAACAATGTTTGAAATGAGATGTGACAGGTCTGAGTGGTTAATATATTTAATAGCACTCCAACAGAAAGCATTTGCTCTCTGGACTGTGGTAATCATCTTGGATGCTCTCATCTCCCTGTAACTCAAGCTCATTTTCAGGTACTAAAATAAAGAGGAGTCACATAGGAAAAGTGGGTGTTTCCTCTCTGAACAGTTTAGGAGGGAAATGAAGGTCCACAGTAATTGTTTCTCTGGTACTGTTCTTACATATTTGGTCCTCTCTACCATTAAGCAATTGATTGTCCAAGCTTTTGATTAGTGGAAGCATTGCATGGTATGTAAAAGGCCTTGGTCTTGCACTGGGTTGAATTGCCAGGACATAAGGGTGAATGATTCAAAAGGAAACAACTGTTGATTTTACTGGAGCATTTAAATTTAAGTCAGATAATTAGGATGTGCTATTTAATAATCATAAACCTCACATTCAAGAAGAAGGAAGAAATAATTGGAAAATATAGTTTAAAGGAGATCAAAAGAACTAATCTAAATCAAATGTGTCCAACATTTTCAGAGTCCTTTAGCCTTTTAACTTCAGCATTCATGTACAAAATTGCTAATTGTAATTCAAAAAAAGTCTCAGCCAACCATTCCTGCTATCCTTAGAAGTGCCCTAAAATCTGATAGGGAAATATTTTGAGAGTTGCAAGAAAAATAAAAGTTAAATTCAAATGCTTGCAGGATTTGAATTTAGTCTTCAGGTGTTTGTTTGAAATGGAAAAAGACTTTTGTCAGCAATAATTGCTGAAAGGACTTGAAAACACTTTCCTGTTAGTTCAGTTAGACCTCCTGAATATATAAAAGAATAGGCTGAAAAATAATAGAGTTGTCTTAAGAGAATTTTCAAGTACTGTGGAATATAAGTAATCAGGTTCCTTGAGCTTCTTTCTTTGGTAAATAAAAGAGTTAGTAGACTTATCTTAATCACCATGGATTTTTTTTCCCCCAAGGAGTTTCACCCCATCTAGACATCAGGTATGTATCATTCCAGCACACTTTAGAGACCTATGTGCAAATTTAGATTGTTTACTAAGATACAATGTTAGTTTCATTTTTTGACAATAGCAGTCTTATTTCTCAAAAATTAGGATCTTAAAATCTTTAACAGCATAAGAATAAAAAAATGAAAGCTTTGTGAATCAGTATATAATTCCATCAGGAAGAAAAAGCCTGTCTAAGCTCCTTCATGTGAATGTGGTCATCAGTCTCCTTTAATGGTATTGCCACTTGTTCCAGAGCTACAGCCTCTGTGTCTTGCAACTGCTACCTGTGAATCCCACCTGTCATTAATCATATTGAAAGAAAAGGAAAAGTTTGTCTTCAAATTTCTGGCACTGCTGATATTGCAGGGGTGGTGGTTCATGTGCTTCAAGGTTTGGCTGAAGGTGGTGTGAGGCTGGGTGTGTTTTACCTGGCTCACTGCCGATGGGCTGGCACAGTTCTTCCTGTAACACGCCAGCATGTGAGCTGTCTGATTCACCAGGATCTCTCTGACTGTCTTCAGGGGTTGGCTTAGAATGGCCTTAAAAGCTACAAACACAGAAGAACAAAAAAAAACATGCTAAAGATGGACACTTACACAGCATCTATGTGCTGCTAGCTTTTATTTTTTTTTCTGAACTCCATTCTATTTAGTCTTTTTTAGTCTCTTTTACTGCATCTTTGAGACTATTCATTCTTTGAAAACAAAACTAACAAACCCCACCAACAAAACAACAAAAAAACCCCACCGCAATAGTATGTGCATTTCCACTACTGTGTCTATGCAGTTTTGTGCATTACTTGTTTCTAGCTGCCTTCCCAAGTATTACTTGTATGGCAGGACGTCGAAATTATGTTATCTATTTGTCTTGTTATACTTCAGGAATTGCTCAGGCTTGGAGCAGCCAGTTACAAAACATGAGTTCCCACTAGGGTAATCACTTCGACTCCATTTCCTTCCCCTTCTTATACTCCAAAGAAATAAAAGAAACAAAATCAGTCTGTTCTAACTTACCTGACTTAGCAAAGAAGTTGATAAGTGCATCAGTCTCACAAGTCTTGTAGACATCAGCTAACTGCGAGCTACAATTTAAACCTATATTGTGTATGCGAAGTCGTCTTTGCCCACTTATTGATGTGTAGAGGACAGCACACTGCAACAGAAGAGCAAATTACCATTTTTATTTTAAAACAAAAAGCTCTCAGCATGCAAGAGCCACCTACTTTGTGCATAAAAGGCATATCTTTACTTCTGAAGAAAGCCTAAGTGTTGTGATCTATAGGCCAGACGTACCTGTATTTTTAATGGAAGCGTATTAAACATTTTATCAAAGTTACTAAACTTAAACTTACAAAAAACAATATGACTGATTGAAAGGCTTATTACTCTCATTTGCTACATGCTGATTATAAATTGGTAAATCACACTTCGTAATTGTGTAGTGTTTGAACAGCTCAAACAAATGTATCTGAAAAGATGCCATACAGGAGAAGGGAAGCTTGCTGGGAAGTACTGTGCCGATCACCTTTGCTCTTGGCAAAGAACAACACAGAAAAACTTTCTAATCTTGAAAAATGAGAGGTTTCTTTTTACAGGAATAAGATGCTTATGAAGTGACACAAGAGGTCCTGCTAACCCCCATATCCTGCATCTACCATGAGGTTAGGTATTAAAAATTGAGGGGGTCATTCAAGAATTTGCTTATGACTCCAATTCTACTTCAATCTCAGGTGTGATCCAAAGCCTGCAGGGCAAACACTCCCAGTTACTGCCATGGGGCTTCTAGCGCCGACCTGCTGAGAGCCTGAATGAGCAGGGCAGCCGGCTGGTTTGCAAGCGAGAACTTTCGTTGCACAGGTACCAGTGCTGGTGGGTTTTGCACAGTCCACAGGGTTGGCTGTGATGTTTAGTGAGAACTGCTTTTGACTTAACTATGTCACAAGGAATGCCACAGCAGTAACAGTTTCCATACAAGAAGTAATGAATCTTGCACTCAAAACAAAACTTGTTTAGTAAAATGGCAAAATAGTCGACAAGGTCTCTAAATAGAGAACATGCAATATAGAGGTAGTTGAACACACTAATTGTCACAAGGGGCATTCCTGTATTCATGCTTAACTCCCAACCAGAAGATTGTGCTTTTGAGGTAAGATGCAGTCTTTGGCTGGTTAATTAGAACCTTATTTTATTAGTGGCATTATGACATGAGAGTCTGTGCCGTGCTCCCATCAGTCCTACACTATAAATGTTTTCTGTTATGGCTGCAGAAGTTCCTTCTCACAGTGTCATGAAATGACATATAATTAAGTTTTTCTTTTTACCTGAATTAAGGCTCCAGTGTCTTCATTCAGTTTGTCATCATGTTTGAACTCCACTGTCACTGCCTTGTCACAGTCAACTGCTGCCATCTCTACATCTGTGGTATTGTTCATGTAAACAGCACCAAAGAAGTCTGTAGCCCTGAAACCTACGGCCAGATTAAAACAAAACAAACATCCTTTTATGTAAAAACTGCAAATACATTTGACATTATTTTGTGACTTTCTTTTTATGGTCAGTTTTGCTTATTGAAACAGGAGGGATTTGCAGCATCAGGGGGCCCCACCGGCTGTCCTTGCCAATGGCATTTTTTTACAGTTGAGTGGGAGCAAAAAGCTGATGGGCCACGAAGCTGCGCAGTGGCTCCAGGACACACCCCCCAGAACCTTTTGCACTGTTCACTTGGCTTGTTGAACTTGTATGTTTCTCAATTACCTGCATTTGAGCTAAGAATGAATGCTGGAAAAGTAGACACGGTAATTTCATTTGAAGTATTTAGAAAATGAAAGAACATGTAAGGCAGCTGCAACACTTTTTTTATACAACTTGCAATCCAAGCTGCATCTATAATGATCAGAGGCCTTACTCATATTTGAAAATTAGGAGGCGTATACAGGAAGGATATATTCAAGCGTTTTATCAGTCTATCCAATTACTTTTGAACAAGTACTTAAAACAGTTAGCTTGGGTGTTACAAGTGATCTGTACAGCACTATATATCATTTAAAATTATATATTGATATATTGTCATATGTATTCACGTTTATTTTTATTCCCAATGGGTACTATTACCTGTACTTGTCCGAACTCTCATTATTGCATCAAATCCGGTCTTTTTTACTATGTCCCTCCTGAGGTCACTTAAGAACTGTGGGCTGTCAGAACCGAGCTAGAAATGCAAAGCAAAAGCGAAAGCTGCAGTTCACCACGGGGTGGCAGCAAGACAGCAGAAACCCACCTCCTTCCCACCCCAACATAGATCTGTTAACATTTAATATCTCTCTTTTCAGTTAAAAAGAGATTAAAAATGTTGACTGTTTTTTTTTAACAGAACCATATATATGCAAATATTCACCAATTCATCACTAGGTTTGAACATCCAGAATTTCTATTTGATCAAATTATCTCCAGTAACATCCGTTCTTGCCCTTAACCTTGCGGCCTTGGCTGGGCTTTTATCGCCCCATAGAGATTGCCATGAAATTTTACATGAACAGGTGTTGTTACTGCTTTTTTGGGGGTCTTTATCATAAGCATTTTTATCGGTATACACAGGAGTAACTGACTTCCCTGCTCAGATGCCAGCATATTTAATTAAGTGGATTTCATTTTAAGACACCGACCAGTTTATTACTGTTTCAGGACATATTTGAGCCTGATCTGTCACTTTTAAGTTTGAACTTTATCCCCCGGAGTTCATAACTAAGTTTTCTAGAGTTACTCTCTTTTGTTGAAGCACACTTTGAAATGAAAGGAAAAACAACAAATCCCCAGGTGTTACCATCTGAAAGGCTGGAAACCTGCATCACTTACCTGGAAATTGTTGTACTTGTACAAGGTTCCTCCAGTGTACATTGTGACAAGACCCATGGAAGCTACATCCACATATTGATTTGGGAAGAGGAACAGATTCACGCAGCAGCCATTCACAACACAATCCCGGGCTAAGGCCTCATACGAGTTTACCTGGGGCTGGAAGAGTGTCTGCACAGAATTGAAAAATACAAGTGGCATAACATTAGATGCTGTTGGCAGCCAACCACAATCCAAATGCCCACGTGAAGAAAAAAACATGAAGTGAAAGTTTTAAGTGAGGCACGGATTGGATTAAAAGCACGTTGCCCCTGCCCACACAGTCCAGTGATACTTGTATGCAGGCAACCAACTCAGTACAGTTTTGGAGACCTAAACAGGTGGGCAGCAAAGGCTCTAGACGGGTGGAATTATTTGCAGCTGGCGGATTTCCTTTATGGATGGGAATGGCAGCTCTACCCTACTTTGACTTTGGTGTTCCTGTAGAGCCCAAACCAATAGACCTATGGAATCAGGGCACAGTGAGAATGGGAATATTATATAATTAACACATCTTTGTAAAAGAAAATACATTAAAAAATATCAAGGCTCTGTTAGAGAAACTCAATGTAACAGCAGTCCTTGTTAACTCAGAGTAGAAAATACCTTTTCTTTATCTGTATTGAGTAGTTTTTTGTCATCTCTGTTTCTCAGCTTCCCTGGTGCTTCTGCAGTTGGCAATGAGGAATGGAAGATATACAGTTTTCCAGCACATTCTGCAGCCTGTTGCAAAGACACCATATTGGCATTTTTATTAATGCTAAGATTAAAAAAGCCTACTTTTCATACATTGTGGTATCACAAAGAACAATGTATAGGCTCATCTAGCCCAACTGCCTGAGCACTTCAGGGCTGACCAGAAGTTACAGCAAAGGGAAATGAAAACTGGTAAGCAATTCTGACGTCTTCAAGTATTGAAGAAGTTGGGTGAAGTGAAGGAAGGAGGAAAGAGACATTTGTCCTTTTTCTGCTCCAAACTTAACCGCACATGCAGGTTAAAACTGCAATACCCAAAACTACAGACACCAATCAGCTTGGGTACTGTCTCTTCAAATCTTAAGATTTCACAAAATAAACATTCCACATTTTAGAATAAGCTACGGCACTTTTCTGGGAAAACTCTTTGCTGTGGCAGAAATGCAATTGAAGAAGGTATCTTACTTGTAACAGAGCTGAAATTTCACCTCTACTATTTCAAGCATAGTTACCTTTAATCATGAATGCCCAATTCTTGAATTTCTGTTAAGAAGCATTCTGCTGAAGTCTGAAAGACTTAATATCTATTTGTCATGGTACACATCAGGAATTACTAACAGTGCTTTTGACAAATTTGCTAAAATATATATATTATTTCTAGGAATATATTAAAATTCATCTCAAGAACCCAATCCATTTTATTATTTTTAGACAATAATTGTTTTCTTGAGCACACATATATGCACAATAATTCACAGTGAAAATCCTTACGATTTATAACTGCAAAATACTGAGCTAACTAAAAAGCTTAATTAAGAGCTGCTTTCTTTTAAGGTCAGCACTGAAGGAAACGTACAATTATGGTCCTTAAGTTTGTTCTGTAGAAGTCAGGTATTAGGGACGTGCATTCTGATAGAAGTTGTAACCAAACGTATGTTTTGCACACATACCTTCTGGCAGTATAAATAAGTAACAACAAAACAGGTAATAATTAAATATTAAAGAAACAGATTTGACAAATATTGTGTATTTTTGATTCAAGAAATTTATCTCCTCAACGTTCATGCTTTACTTATGCACGGCTCACAGATAAATCAACTATTTTAAACCACCACTGGCTGCTTTCTGCCCCTACGAATCTTGTGGTGAACCCACTGTCCACCAAATTTAGTCATAAATATATTGTTTTGCATAGGAAGTCAGAAGTGGGACAATAGACAGGGTAAAACTGCATCTTATACTGACACTCTTCCTGCCCATCGCATGTGCAAGGACTGGATGTTTGTGGAAACATCCAGAGCATCTCTTAGTTCTGTTGCAGTAACTAAACACTTTTATTTCTTTCAAATGCTGAACAAGAAACTGACTCCTGCTCCTCATCTTCTCCCAAACATCGATTTTATGTGGAATAGACACTAGAGACTGGTTTCTCTCAATAAGTAGAATCTGGAAACAGATGTTATGCTTGTCAGTGTTCTCATCCGGACTAAAGCAGTTGAAACATAGTGTTAGAATAACAGAACATTAGTCCTGGAAACAATCAGCAACATTTTTTCTCATTTCCCATTGTGATTTGTAGGAGCACTTGGTACTGGCTTTTAGCAAAGGGAACTTTCTGCAGCTTATCAAGTCTTATTCTCATTAAAGTGCTGTTTCTCTTACAGAGAGGAACATTCTAACCTTGAGCGCCTCCATGCCAGCCTGGATAACAGGAGCAAAGATCGTCTCACTTTCGTTGGTGTCTGCAAACATCTCTGGAATCTGGTCCAACAAGCTATGAAAGACAAAAGGATCAGTGCCTGGGGCTTGTTGATACCACTTTTTCTTTGCATCAGAGGTGTATATATAGCACTCTGAAGCATCTGCTGGCTTCTGAAATATTTCAATAAATACATGCACCCTCTAAAACCCAACACAATTGACTAAAAGGTATAATGTATATCATAAGCATTCAGATCTTATTTACATATGGAATAATTATACTTTACTTGATAATAACAGATCGTGATTCCTGAAAGTTAACAAGGAAGCCATCCAGCAAAGGAACAAAAACTTCTCCAACATCTGAAACCACCATCATCTGAGGTTGAGCTAAGCTGCTTTTTACATTAAAGAAGTGAAGGACCTTGTTATAAGTGACAAACCCAACTCGAATTGCTGAGGTTTCTTCTTGCTCTTCTCTGTAAGAAAAACAAAACCCAACTGGTTAGAATTCTGAAATTCTGCCCTTGCAATACAAGCATTCCTTTGAAATGCAAGGCTGCTTTCAGATCATTATCGGTACTGGGAGCAACAAAGCAAAGCAACCAACCACCAGGCAGATGTAATGACCCCAATCTTTGCCTTAGGTCAAATTAAAACACCCTGATAAAAAAACCTGCTCTATTATTTATTTTTTGAAAAAGAAAATATTTACGTTAATCCTATAGGTTGTGCATCCCGTCCAAGAAAGTCCAAAGTCCCTAAGATAAAGAATAAACCATGTTGTCCTCAAAACACGGAAAAGAGAGAACAGGACAGTTATTTACAAGATACAATCAGAAAATCATCTTTATTTAGAATACACTGTAATTCAGTTACACTGATGATTGATGCCTAGTAAGAACACTAGCTAGGTTTGAATTATGTCTATTGACTTTGGTGGGTCAATCTTCTGGTTCCACATGGTTGCTTTTAATCAGCGCAAGCTCTTAGATCTCCATAGCTGTGTATCACCCAGAAAACACTGTAGAAATGGCTCATGATGGCCACTAAGTTCTCAGCTCAAGCCAGGCTCACTCCTGGTGACTCCTCTAAGCAGCAGCCCACTGTGCCATGAGTAGCAGTACTATTAATAGTATTAGTCAGACCCTTACCAGGCTTGCATTCCAAGTTCAGTGGTTTTTTTTCTGTAAAAGGCAATCCTACTCAAAAAATCAGTCTTAATTACTAATAAAACGGCACCTTCTCATAGCAGGAAGGAGTTCCTTTCACAAATGACAAAGCAAGCCTTTAGTATGAAAAATGCCAGACAAGAAGTCTGTGGTACCTGCAGTTAGTACACATCAGCCCATATGCTCTGTACATTCAATGTACATTAAACATTTAAGAAGCCTACATAACTTACAGTGAGGTGTCACAAAACCAGCAAATACTGAGTCTGTAGTCTAATGCTTTTGCATGTTTGAGAGCAAAGAGTTTCATATTCAGTGCTACTATCACACCAAAGGAATTTAATAAGAGAGCTGTGGCATATAGTATTTCCAGTTACTAGGTATTCATGGCAAAACCCCCCCAACAAACTATTATTTATCCAGGGAGTGTTAACAGTCATCCTGAGCCTTCAGCACAGTACAGCAGCCAGGCTCTGAAAATGTCCTCCTAAGCAGCATAAAGCCTTGACCCCATCAAAATCAATGGCAAGGCCTCCATTCCGTTCCACTGAAATCAAGAGTTTGCATTTCATGAGTTCACAAATGCTAACAAAATCAAAAGTCAAACTAAAGAGGAGGAACAACACAGCAACACTTCTGCAATTCTTGTTTATATTTTTCTTACAGTAAATAGAAAAAACTGTCAGTGTTTTTCCTATCAAATCTGTTTGTCCTCTGGGGGGAGAGGGAGGGAGTTGTCATTGGCAGTTTCATAAGCTTCATCTAAAATCTTGAGCTTTGGAGGCAAATAATTTTTCTTGTCTACAATCTTTAACTCTCATGTCAGTCTCTCATGTCACAATTTCTGCTTTATGGGAACACAGCTAGATGAGAAGGGGGCTACTTTGTTCTAAAATAATATTCTATATTCTATATTCTATATTGAACACACTCAATGAAGAAGCACTTTAAATAATTCCTCCAAGACATTCAAACAGAAGCATTTCTGGATGTAAATGTCTAATAACTCCCAGCACTCAGACACTACTACGCTCTTAGTAGTGATTCAGGAGTTTGATAAAGACAACGTATTATTAACTTTCTGCACATACAGCACTTTCCTACCTGAAAGAGAAACACCCACATCATCGAGTCCCAAAGTTGTTACACAGCAGGTACTTGGGACAACTTTTTCAGATGCTGCTCTTCCCTGTGGCAGTCTGTGCTGCCACGCTTCATCCAATTGCTGCTATCAGAGTTTTAAAGATTAGCTGTACATGTCACAGCCAACTGCCTACGTAGCTCACATGCTATTTAGTTCTTTTTAACATCTCGGAATGAGATGTCTGGATCATGTGTACAGAAATGCATTCAAAAGATTTATTTTTTAAATTAGGCACCTAAAAATCATACTTGCAGAACTAGTTAGCCTGATTTTCCAAGCTCATAAGCACAATTTCTCTAAACACATTAATCTGTATTTCTCTAAGTACAGAGTAAGGGGTTTCTGGTTTGGAACACCTGAATCTGAAAATGTCTGCTCTAAAATTTCAAGCAATTAAATACTGTGTTTGCTGTGCTACCAAAACACCAGGTCCTGAGCCACCGACCTTCATTCTTCCTTTGCTGCCTCTAACTTCTAATTTTGCAGCCACTTTCACAGCCTTATCTGGCCCAGGCCTGTACACCAACGGCCTTTTTGTTACACAAATATTGCTTTGCTATCCCAAGCCTTTCCTCTTCAGGATCTGAACACAGGGTGAATTCCCAGCACAGGGCTTTTATCTCACATGAGAACGGCAGAATATTTTTGCAGGTGTCTTTCTCCAAGCAACAGAAAATGAACACACAGTAACCTTTGTGTCTCAGCACCAAAATAAAAGTTTCACCACAAATTTTGTTGGAATGCCTTTTTTTTTTTTTAAATTAATATCATTTAAAGACAACAGACAAGTCTCTGAGTAAACTGAAGTGTCTTTACATTTTTTATTGTTTTTTTTTCAGTGGACATGAAGAATTTGGCCCTGCAAACAAATGATATAACAGCAGATCTCTGCAGAGTGCTGGTGAGGAGAATTAATATATCTTTTTCGTGATATAGATATACTTGCTTTCATTCTTCCTCAACTTCCAAGCCTAGGTGTTCCTGAACTGCCAACTGCTTTTTGTTACTACACTCATGCCTTTTATTATAATATCTTCAGAGTCATGACCAATCCTGATGGAAAGCTCTGAGATATGTTCAGGATAATATCAAACACTTGTGTCTCCAGTGTAATCTTCAATGATAAAGTACTTGAGAGGCACCTTACATGGGCATCTGACAAACTATTCCCCCCACCCTGGACTGGAATTTCCTTCATGCACAGAGATCCCAGAATGACATATGATTAAAGATATTTAACATATCCCAGATGATCTCAAGGATCTCGTCTCCCACCCTTCCTCACTTTGCTCCCTCTGTTTCTTAAGTCTGTCCTCCCTCTGCAAGTATTGTTTCTTGGAATGCATTTTCTTTCTTTATGTGCTTCAATGCTTTTACACACGTTAGCTGAGAAATGTCTTAATGAAAAGTATACTAACGTACTAGACTCAAAACTACACTAAAATAATATATTGCTATTAATATTGATCAGCAGTAATGCTAGTACTGTATGTTTCAGGCTCACAAAACAAATGTGCTATATTTCATAAAATATTTGCTGCCTACAAGATTTGTTCTCCTTCCAGATACAAACCAGGACAGAAAAGTCTCACAGCACAGCAAGAAGCTTTAAAAGTTTTGCTAATTATCAATAAAGGACACAAGTCACCAGCACTAGGGCTTTAGAGAGACTTGCCATTCTTAGTAATTCTAGTTTTGATTATTTCCCTGCTTAATTTAATACAGCATTGCAATAAACAGAATTAGAGCAAGTAAAGTGAAAACTACAAGCTTGGACATAGCTGATAATACCACTAGGGTTCACTACAAGAAAGGAAAAGGCGGCGTGGTGCATGTGCCATTGGTATGACAGTGTCTTTCCATCTGTGTACTAAGCCCAGATATCAAAGTCTAAGAACTGCCAGCAGAGTTAAAATCAACGTATGGTCACTGTCACCCCAAAAATGCCTATATGGTAAATTTTGACATATTCTGTACCTTCTTTTAACCTCCCAACATGCAAAGCTGCATGAAAACTGCAGCGCAGTCAGTTAAGCAAAGCACACTTATGTTTCTTTACCTTGGAAGCTTATCTAGCAGAGTCTTCAGTTCATCACATATAAGTTTGACTAAGCCACTGTTTATGTTTCTGTGTGATACGTCAATCATGAAGATATAAGCTGGTGGATTTGGAGGCTTGTTGTTCTACAGGAAAAATGACCATTCACAGGGAAAATTAGACGGTGTACTGTTACATTTAAAAAATTGACAGGTGGTACCATAAGGCCATCTAAATACAGTGTTCAATTGTTTGAAAACTGTTATGGACCAGAAACATAAATTATTGCAGAAAGCTGACACATATTGGCTAAAGTCTACCCCTGCAATAAAACATTATTACTAGAAAGCAGCATCATAATGGAATAAAATATGGAAAGGGTAAAAGTTTATTAGATAGAATCAAACACAAACATTTTCTCCTGGAATTTAAGTGTTTAAACAAATTTGCCTTTTGCCTTTTTTCTGTACCCATACTGGTTTTGCATTCCCTGTATCAATATATAATGCCATCTTCTTAACAGAAATGCTTAAATTCAGTTTTTATTAGCATTTGCCTCTACCAACTGTTAAGTGACTTCTAACCCATCTGGAAACAGAAAATACAACTTAGGTACTGAACCAGAATTCAAGTATCTCAGTTCTTAGCAGTACTAAGTGCTGATCATCTGCATCCTCTCTGTCTTGCTGTCTCATGCTGCAGTGCATTCTGGACAGCTGACCTGTACTTTCAGGAATAAGCTGACTTTCTGTAAGATAATCAGAGCATGAGAGGGGAACATTTAATGTATGTAACTGCTGCATAAACAGCAGTGACTTGGGCTGGTATGGATTCCTTTGGGCATGACTTCTTAGCATAGTCATTATTCATAATGTAAATGGCACACAATAGTGACATAGACTACTGACACAAGTTTTTCTAAGGAAGAAAAAGTATGATGAAGATCTTTTGTTTTCAAATAAAGCAATGTAATGCTTTGAGATGTACCCAGGAAGGAGATCATCTAAAGTGAACGCAGCAACAGTAATCATCGTACTCCCTAAGCAAAGCTTTCCGAATTCTCATTAAGATGAGTAGTGGCCATTAATTTTTGTCAAATTCAGGACAGATTTTCCATTATACTGTTTCATAGCCTTCATATATAGAGTTCTGACCACCTACCAAATTATTCTTTAACTAAACCTCAGAAAACTCCATTTAAGAAAAAAAATCATCTAAGCCTCGAACTATGACTTATCCATAGTCCCTGGTACGCTTGAAACTAAACATTACAGCCTTTGATCTCACTTCATTTGAATCATGTAAATCAGGATTAACCACTGTCAACTAAAACCAGGCAGTATTTTTAAAAGCTGCTCTGTTTACTGTATTTGGATTCTAGTTTCAAAAATTACATCAAACACTACTTCTAAACTCTCGTATCGCATCATCATTTATAAAGAATCCCTGCATAATTTCTGACAAATATATGGCAGAATTGAGGACTTGTGCTCTTGCCACATCCGCTATAGCAGGAGCGCAATAATGCAAAACAGCTGTTATTTGTTAACATTTTTTGTAGCTGTTCATCCTTGTCATTTGATAAGCACAAAAGGAAATGACTTTTCAGTTCTGGTCTTAAACTGGATTTATAAAGGAATTAAACTTTTGTAACTTGGAGCAAAATGAAAAACGAATTATAACAGTAACATCTCTAAAATTTAATGACTTAGCATTTCCAGCATGTTAATTTTGTAAGAGTTTTCTTTTTTCTAATATTCCAGGAAGTCTATGGGAAGGTCTTTGCAACAAGAAGACAGACCACACTGGATGGCTTGGTCAAGGAAACTCTCTGATTTAAGTAAGCTCTATGGCAAGAGCCACTGCACTGAAAGCTGCATCACACAGGGTTACACTCTGGAGTAGAGAAAAAGAACTGTGAAAATGGCACAAAGCCACACATAAGCTTCCAAAGGTCTAGGTGCCAGAAATCAGTAAAGCTTAACTGAATTTGCTGAAGCTACACTGGATGTACACTAAGGATCCCACACTGTATTTCTGTAATGCCTCACTACAGTTCTCTCCTGTTCTGAGGTTTAACCCAGATCTCAATAAAATCTATAAAGGTGGTCTCAGGGATTTCACTGGATTGTGGAACAGCACTCTAGTGAGAAAACAGAATTAAACCTGTTTATTTTCTATATACCAGTAATAATTTGACTGTCTGAGGAAGTGACTGCTATCTACTTTGAGACTTTATAGGATCCAATTGCCTTCCCTAACCTTATCATGACCTCAGTTCCTCTGACAGGAAGAAAATTATGCCTGATTTCAGCAAGAACAGAAAAATACGTCCATGCTGTGGACAGATGAAATCACACTTGCAGTTTTGTAAAATTAGCCAGTTTAAGTAATTTATGCTTTTAGAAATATCCAATAACAGTTCTCTAATAAAAGCACCTACAAATATTTCCAGTGACTTGAGTGGGTTTTGGATTAAGTTCTTCAGTGAACTAATGTTATAAGAGAGAACCCATTCCATTGTACCTTATTCCTGATCTGAAAACTAAAACTAATCTTGCCAGGAAAAGATTACAAGGTCAAATTCCCTTGCTAAGGTTTTCAACATTCAGAAGGCGATTTAGGCGTCTGCGTGTTTTCAAAATTAATAAAAGACATTCAGCTAAAATACAACACTGCATCAGAGTTTCAGCCATATCCTCTAACCAGTGCAATGTGCTAGCTAGGGCCAAGCGAATGGCCCAGTTAAAGACTGGTGATCCCCAACTTTACTGCACTATTTGTTATTCTTACTTGCTAGTCTCATATCATGCAGCACAAAAGATCAAAACATAATATTGCAAGCTTAAATTCTCCAAATCCACCTATATTTTCTAGAATGTTCCTGGACTCCAATGTTCAGCTTACACGTGCATTTCCTCCACTGAAGATATAAAATTGTAAATTAGTTTACATCCTGGAAATACTTACTCGGCAATAATCCAAAGTAGCAACATATTCATAAGATCCCAGAGACAGCTCAGGCCTTTCATAGTGATCTACCCGTCGGCCAATGTGGTCCAGATGTTGAAAGAAGAATGGAGGGACTAAAAGCCAACACAGAGGAGAAAAAATTGTTTATATTTTTGGGAGGAGGGGAACAAGCCAACAAGGTATTTCAACAGATACAATGTACTAATGTAGGCTCTTCTGTTACTAGATCAATGGAAGAGTTTAAAGACTTAGCCAGGTTGCACTGTTTTGGGTTTTTTTTCCCACATTGGTTTAAAAAAGCAAACGAAACAAAATCCCACAAAATTCTAGTAATGCCAGCTCCTTTTGTATTTGGAGGATAGGGTATATTCCCCTATACATGACCCTCTTCTCTCACCCATCCACTGCCAGACTTGAGTAGGTAAAACTGAGCCAGGCAGGAGTCTGCCACCCTCGGGATCCAGACTTCACAGTGGCTGTTAATTCAGATCACCAGAGTTTTGCAGGGGGACAGGGCTAAAACCAGCACTCTTCCTAGAACCTGTACCATTTTATCCAAAACCACCATTTCACTGGAATGATCTACCAGGTTCACAACCCTGGCCCACTGTACGGCAAAGAGCACTGTGCTCATTGTATTTGGGAACCTTCTGCAGCTACACATAAAAGCTGAAGAACTTCAAAGCATTAAGAAATCAAGTGGGTTTTCCTCCATTAATTGATATGCAGCTAGTCTCATGGTTGGAGTCACACTGAGGAGGAATCACCTCTGGATTTTAGTTCCTCTTTCCTTAATCAATATATATTTAGAATGCTTATTTTTCACATTTTTGCTTGTAAAAAGTGTGGAGGGGGAGGAGGGGGAGGGCTGGGGAAGGGGAAGGAATATCTACCTAGTTTGTTGGCCATTTTTAGTCCTTGTTAAAGTTCTGTTTTGTGGTTTTGTTTTGGTTTGGTTAAGTGCCTTCTGACTTGCATAGAAGACACTGTAGTAATACAAAGCATGATTTAAAATGACACTGCAACTTCAATGTCTTTCTTGGTATGTTCACTGTGCATTTAAATTTCTCTTTATGAGAGTTTAAATTGCGAACAAACCATGAAATGAGTTATCTGCTATGCTTGCACAAACATTTGAGCGTTAAGCAGAAAAGAAGCTGGAATGAGCCTGTCAAGGTTCACATTTCAGACTTGAAAAGATGACTGTATTAGGGAAAGCACATACTGCTGTGATCCAGCTGAGGAAATCCAACATGATACAAATGTCTAGAAAGGCTAGTTCTGGCAAAGCTTTGGGATTTAGCCAAGAGCACAAGAACAGTTATGAGTCACATGCAGCACACTTGAACAAATATGGCATGGTATCTTCTGTGAAAACCAACACTTGTCACAGTAAGATTAATAGGTTATTTAACCGTTGCATCCACAGTCCTGGACAGGACTAGGCTAACACGATTCTAAATATTTGGTTCTTGCTGGACATTTAGATTTCTTAAAGAAAATATTAATTCTCCACACAAAAGTTGCTTTTAGTTTAGCAGTACAAGCAGCTTTGTATCCTATCATGACATAATATTTTTAAATAAAGTTTTGATCATATCAGACTGGAGTTTGTGAGTCAGCATTATTTTTCATACTTTTTTTTTTAATTGTACTGAACAAATTCTAAGTATTTTTCTTGGGTAGTATTTTTTTTAATTGTAAAATTGGCCTAGTTATTGCATCTCACTAAACTATTTTTTCATCAAGTCAGCAAGTCAAGAAAATAATTTTAGGGATATGGTTTCTTTTTAGTTTTACAGAATTTGTATGCATCACAGATCAGAGAAACACCACTTACCATCATTTATACAATTGCAAAATCCACATTGGTATCTTCTTCCACCTTCAATAAACTGCATGAAGGGACACATATAAGCTTTGCACCTGTTGCATCGGATTGGTCCAGTCTCACCATGGTTTACCACATAAAGAGGTGCCTAGATGAAGCGATACATGAAGTTATAAAAAGCAATGCAAACTTGAAACCAAATAAAATGAGCTAGAAAGCTACTGCTCAGACTTGACTCCTGGTAGAGATCACCTGATTAAAAGATCATTAATTGTTCAGATTTCACCCAAAATCTGCAGTACAGGCAGCTCAACCCATAGGTCCCCTGAAGGGCTAAATTTAGAAGTCCACAGGCCATATTCCTACATTTATCAGAAAGAAGGTAAGGATTCACACCAACAGCCTACAAAGTTTTGAAAGCATTGGAAGTTTAGGCCTCCAGGCTGATTTTCTCCAGCACAGAGTTTTTACAGTTCATGAAGAGCAATCTGCTGGAGTCAGGTATTTCACCTTCCGTCAGTCTGAGCTTTTCCTAAAGAAATCTGTTGCTCTCACCTATTGCAAATGGTCTCTCAAACAGGTATTTACTAGAAAGCTGCTAATAATTTATCATAAATGCTGCCCCCCAACACTGCTGTGTTACATGCTGTACTAACATTTAAATATTGTCAGGGTGACCAGCTAAAGTAGAAGATTTGGAAGAAATACTAATATTTATTGAAGGAAAGTACATGGAGCAAACAAATACAGTATCTCAAGCACTTGTCAGTTTAATTACACTGACCATGCTTGCTTATAGCCTCTGCCAAAACCCACAGATAATGGAAAACATTTTCCAGATGGCTCCTGCAGTAATAACTGTGCAGCAACTGAAAGATTCCTGTGATTATACTTCATGTTAGAAAAGTCATACTTGAAACCACTATACAAATGGAAGTTTGCTCCATTATTTGTACAACTATACGGAGCATAAACATGTTCTGTATTTTTCTTTCTTTCTTACTCCCTTCAATCCCAGTTAAAAATCTCTGACCGTAAGAATAAGAAAGGAAATCCAGAGTTTGGACACATAACAGATCGCTAAAAGAGGAAAAACGCTGATGGCCTTTGAACGCTAAAACATTTCTACTAGTATATTCACTTCTTTTTTTGCTTTTAATTATTCGGTTTCTTCTTATGGAATGGACATACTGTATCTATTATAAATTTTATCTTTTATTGTAGCATAATAGTCTTTAAATACCTAGAAAATCATACATATCCTTCTAGCATTCACTGCTTACATATATTTTATTGCTTGTTTATATTTTACAGAGTATTTTACCCATTTATTTCTCCAAAGGGTTTAATGTTTTTTACCAAGGACTTTATACACAGGAGATTTTCACTACATGGGTTTTCAGTGCTCCCTCCTACTCCCCTGGGATATTATTACACTTTGTGCTCTTTCTTCTACAAAAATTGAGCTTACCACAAACTATACTATAATGTCATCTGGCAAACTATCGGGGTAATTTTTCAGATATGAAAGCCTTGGCTATCAAACCTGCTCATCAGCCACAATCGCTTAATAAGTTTTAAAACTTCTGGGTTTTGTTTAGGACTTGGCAATTTGCTGATTATCATTCTGCTGTATTAGTTTAATAAGGCCTGGATCTGGTTTGCAGTTAATATTATTATAGTACCTGACCTAGTAAGGGGGAAAAAAAGACTAAAACAACTCCTGATGCATGTATGCATATTGATGTAGTCATTTTAAACCTTATTTTGATACATTTAGTTATCCAAGAGCAAAGAAAAAATACCCCCAAATGATCAAATACCTTACCAAAATTAAGACCTTTACATATAAAGCATGAACAAGCAAAACAAAACAAAAATAAATGCCATGAAGTTCAGAGCCTAAGTGTCTATGTTCTTACACATACTTAATAAATAAGCTTTTTAAAGACAGCAGAAGCAGAAAGAATTTCTTTTCTTGTCTTTTCATATTTTGAGTGGAAATTTTAGTTTTTTCCCCTCTTTAAGCTTCTTTAAAGAAATCACCTATTACAAAGTCATTTTTAAAGAGTGGAGTTAGAGCCCCAGTAGCCTATGTTTGCAAAGATCTACACGCACGTTTAACTTTCTGCATTAAATGGTCGTCTTGAAGTTACTGCGACTACGTGCAGTGCATGAGGTTAGAATGTGCCCAGGTCTGCAGAAAACAGTATCCACAGGCAATACTCTGTAAATGTACACTAGGCTGGATTCTGGTTTGTCTTACCCAGAGCAATAAAGGACGAATACCTATAAAATCATACTGCAGAGCCTAGCTATTTTTTCTTCCTAATAAGATTGCAGAAACTTAAATAAAAAATTAAGGAGAAAAGGAAAATCAATGAAGAAAAACCAAGCAAAAAATACGCCTGCAATAGAACTCGGGATTTTGTCTAACAAAGAACAAATCCTGATAAAAAAGCACTATGTGTACCTTTACTGATTTATTCATTTGGATTTTTAAAAAAATTAAACGGAATTTACATTTTAGTACTTTCTTAAAATAATTTAAAACTTTACTTCAATAACGAACTTATCTGATAATAAAGATATTTGTATGATAATTTCAGAATAAGCACTCAGACCAAAAGCATCAAAAACCCACTTCTTGATGGGAGCAACACAACTTTCCCTCAAAAAAGCTGAAAACTTCCAGGGCATTGCACCATGAGACGAGACATTCTACCCATCAAGAGAAATTAATTGCTGATTGGCTGCATAAACTGCTATCGCATTTCCAAATGTCAAAATAACCTCTGCCAGGGCGAAGTAACTTAAAAAAAAAACAAACTTAGATCTTCTGGGAATTTACAAAGACAAATAATACTGTACATGCATTAAAAAGCATAACACAGTAATAAGTTTAAACTACTGAATATTGAAAAGAAAAAGAGTCACAAAAATACATGGTACGAAATAGGAAAGTATTGTTTGATGTGCTCCACTCTCTGTAGATGTCACTGTGTACCAGAAGATAAAGCAGAGATCTGTTTTCGGTCCCATGGAAGTCAGTGGCAAACTCTCATAGAAGCAGGAGAATAAAATAAAATAAACTTTTAAAAAATAGTTGGGGTTGTTGTTTTTTTGCCTTTCCACCTCTAAAGATTTCCTTTCTCTCCTCCCTTAATTCCCTATCAATAATAAGTGCATCAAGTTAGATACCTACCATAACTATTCGGACATTTGCTATACTTGTGGAGTTGTTATGGCCTCACGCCTCTCTTCCCTCTCATTTCTTCAACAAACCTTTGCTCAACTTGCCTATCTAATCAAGAACAGAGATGGGCCTCGCAAAAAGGAACACTTAGCTATTAGTTGTTGGTGTAGCAGTGCTATCAAAATATAAATATTTATTAAAGCCCAGGACTAAACTAATACTTGGCAGCCTAAATCAGAAGAGGACACATAAAAGATATGCCTTTTATGTAAGCCAGAAGAGTAAAGAGGCAGAAAGAACCAGTTGCACTGTGAGGCAGAACATGACAGTTTTAGGTTAAAACAAAGGAAGACTGGGCAAAAGAAATGGGAAATGCTCTAACAGACCTGCAGAAACTTTCCCTTGTCTGGAACCTCAGGGCCCCACTGGAGCACGAGTTGTGAAAGCCGATCTGATAAACCATAACTTATCCCACTATTAGACCAAATATAGCTGGGATAGCAAGCTTTATTTTGGAAATATTTCAGCAAGAACATCTCTCAGGAGTCAGAACAACACCACAAAGCAATAGATAGACATTGGTGGCACAGCTCCAAGATGAAATACATCCATAAGAATTTCCAAAGGGACTGTAACCTGCACTTTAAAGGCTGAGAAAGCTGAATTACTATTGCTTGCTTTAAAAATGAAGTCCTGACCCACTCATGAGGGTTTCCTGTGATGCCTGCAAAGTATCACCATATCCATATTGCAGGATCTGAGCCACAGCTGGAAATTATAAGCGTAGGAGTAAGAACTGTGATGAAACTCAAGATCATCATGGCATATCTCGGTAAGACATCCTAAAGAGAAAAACCAGGAGAGAGTCTCTGGAGAACAAAAGAGGCATCCGCAAACACTGAAGAAAGCTAGCCATTTATCACACAACAAAATAAAACATGTACAGCAGCTGTTTTCATTGCCAGGCTTGCATTATAGACTAGGCTGTACAAAACCATTTTGTAGCTGTGCTGCAAGGCAAATCTTCACATGCAATGGACAACACACCTTGTCTTTGCCTTTTCCTACCTGCCACGGCGGACTCCTATCCATTCCTTGACACATGCTCTATCAGTACAGTGACAAGTCTGCATGAGGAGTTGTGGTTTTGCCCTTAGTTTGCCTCTGCCATCAGTTGGGTGCATTTAACACACCAGCAGTGAGACAACAGGAACAATGTCTTATCAAAAAGAGACCCACGCAACTGAACAGTTTGCCTACATCCAAGAAGAGCACAAAAACTCCTTCCATGAGTGTAGTTTTCTATTAGACCAGTACCTCTATCACATGCTTATTCATCCCCAAAATAAGTGGAATTTACCACCAGTTTTTTTATACACTTTTGAAGAACATTACCACTGGGCAAACATAGAGTGTCACTCTACACCATCTAACATCGCACACTACTCATGACAAGTTGTCTTTTCAACCACAAATTATCTCAGGGGCAAATGATTCTGAAAGCATGGCCCAGATGAGGGCTATTTGTTTAAAACGGAAAAGCATCTCACAGGTTTAGAGAGCTGCACAGATACACAACTACTGATGACATCCCAATATGATCAGCAGTACTACAGCAGAAAAAATATTTTCTATTTCTGATGTACAGTGAACATTAAACACTGTATTTGCATGGCTGATTAACAAAACAGACATAAAACTGCCAGCTATTCAATTCAACCAGTTCAGTAAACATATAAACTGTGAAGTTTGCCAGCACAACAAATTCATAAAGGCAGTGTTTCTAGAGTTACTTTTTACACTGACATTGATGCACATCTAATTATTAAAATGTTCATATGAGAATTTTAAAACACACTATACAATGCAACTTTCTAATGAACAGAGAAGAGGGATTTTGGCCAATTATGGTAAATCAAAGATAATTTTGAAATGTAACACTGATGTTCTTGGGGGGGGGGGGGGGGGGGGAAATCAACACAAAAAAACCACTCAACAACAAAAAACTAGGTCATGAACCTAACTGGCTCTGTTTCCTAGGACTGTTGAAGGGGTTTTGTTTGCTTTTATTATACCATCATAGATTGCTTTTGAGAAAGATTAACCAGTCTAAAAATAATCCCTTGGTTTTGAGTTGCTTTACTGATTCACATTAAAATGTCAAGAAAGCATTTCCCTTTGTGATGTTCCTACTGTCTTTTATCAGAAGCCATTCCCTCTGAAGACAGAAATGATTTTGCCTGTTCTAGGTTTGTACACGTTCAACACTATCAGTATCCTCAGTTGACAACTCAAGCCAATTTGGACTATCTCCTCTGCAAGGCCCAGAGCAGGTTAAAGTACTTTCCGTAACAGTGCTTTTTCATCTATTTCCTTGCTTGTTTGCATAACTGCAGCACAGCTAAAGCATCAACCATGTGATCGTCTCTTGGCTTTAACCTCAGTTTTACAGGTCACGTAAAAACGCAAAAAGCATGTTCAAACTTTCTTGCTCAGAAACCCTGCAGATCGAGGCTGAACATTCACCTGCATACACGGCAGTGCAAAAAATACTGTGGCACAGTAGGTGAGTTTCAAGTTGACACTGCACGTGGGATATGATCCAGCGTGTACTACAAACAGAAAGCTAGATCTTGATTTCAGTGCATCATACCTCAGGCTATCCTTGAAATTTTTACTCAGCATTCACCTTTTAAGGGGAGTATTGCAACTAACTGAATAGTTGGCAGCTTGAAGAGTGTAAATACAGGCTATTCTAATCGGCAGAATAAGAGATTTTTAAAATATGAGGATGGGGGGAAAATTCATGTAATAATGATAAAATTTTGATGTAAACACCAAAATCAGTTAGCTTCTCATTAGAACTTCCTTATCATACAGGTGACAGAAAGAAAAACAAACAACAACAAAAAAGTTTACTACCCATGCTTAAGAGAGGCACCAGCAGTTCTCCCAGGGACGATGCTGGGCCAGGAATCCCACGCATTAACAAGTCAGCCCTCTCCAGCACTTCTCAGCTGTGAAGTGCTGACTGTTATTTGGATGTACGGACATGCTGTATCTCAAGTGAAGGTCAGCAGCCAGGATTAACTGATGATATAAGCAGGAGCGTGAAATTGGATAATCAAGAAACTGTGCTGAACAACAGACTTTTAAAATGTTTGCACTTCAAAACAATCATGTCTCAACCTGCCTCAGCCCAGTCTGTACTCATCCTAGCAAGAGTGGGAGCTGGTGCAGAGGCACATATACGAGGAGAGGGCAAAGAAAGGTGTAAGAGACAGACAAAACTACTCTAGGACAGTGTCAGTCCCTCTCTCCATCCCCCACCCCCATCCCCGGTTCCTGTTAGCACTCCTGAGGATGACATACACACGTTACATCATGAGAGAACTTGGATTCATGCCTGTGCTAATCCACAGCTCTGCTTCCCACACATCAGTACCATAGATGGTACACCACTGCAGTCCTTCCCTGAGATTAGTAGGTATGATTGTCACACTAGCAGTAAAACCACTAAAAAATAAGACAGGCAAGTTTTAGGAAGCTTCTCTACAGAAACAGTAAGTAATAATTACAAGGAGGTAGTGTAGGTTTATTGATCACAAGCGTTCCACAATAAAATCAGAAGTTTGATTTTAAGTGATTTATTCTCTGTCTTGAAATTCATTCAGCACTGAACAAAAGATATTTAGAAATATATTTTACAGAAGTAAATACAACTCTTAAAGGCATTATTTTTGCAGACCACTACAGGAGAGCTCTAGATGATCTTCAAAATAGCAGACAGAATTTGGGCTTCACATACTATTAGTACTGTCTTCTCCTTGACAGGCCCGGTCTCTTACATCTGCTGTATAGTCCCATTATTGTTAATTTACTCTAAAACAAAGTTTTTCATTTCTGCTAAACAGATGACAAATCTAACACCACAGTTTAAAATACATGCACAGCCTGTAACATACAAAGATAACAGGTAAATGGACATATCAGTTCTGTCAAAACCATTTAATACAAACACAGCTGTGACCATGCACTCAAATATCCTTAAGACAGCCAATCAAGCACCACTCCAAAGAGTACTAACGAAACACGAAGCTCTAGGTTTCGGGAACAAATATTGAAGTTTGTAAATAAATCCAAATGTAACATAGTTACTTTAGAGATCACACTTCTCCTAGACTAAATTCTGCAGCAGAAGGACTTTATTAATGTTTTTCATCCCTTTGTAGCACAAACCAAACCAAAACCTAACTTTGGATTTCAGGACCGTTCTGGTCTCCTAGGCTATCATGAATTTTAGAGAGAAAACACATGGGATTTTTTTTCTTTTTATATATACATAAGCACAGGTGGATAGATAGATGTGTGTATATATGTAGTTACATATACGTATATAAAAACCATTTTTTAGCACTTGAGAGAAATGCAACTACTGACTTAAAATCATACATGAAAGTCTGAAGAACGGAGAGCTTATTTTCTCCTACAGAACTTGGATTTGTTCTTTGTTTCACAGAATCACAGAATGTCAGAGGTTGGAAGGGACCTTCAAAGATCATCCAGTCCAATCCCCCTGCCAGAGCAGGAACACCCAGCTGAGGTTACACAGGAAGGTGTCCAGGTGGGTTTGAATGTCTGCAGAGGAGGAGACTCTACAACCTTCCTGGGCAGCCTGTTCCAGTGTCTGTCACCCTCACTGAGAAGAAGTTTCTTCTCAAATTTAAGTGGAATCTCTTGTGTTCCAGTTCGAACCCATTATCCCTTGTCCTATCATTGGTTGTCACCGAGAAGAGCCTGGCTCCATCCTCATGACACTCACCCTTTACATATTTGTAAACATTAATGAGGTCACCCCTTGGTCTCCTCTTCTCCAAGCTAAAGAGATCCAGCTCCCTCAGCCTTTCCTCATAAGGGAGATGCTCCGCTCCCTTCATCATCTTTGTTGCCCTGGACTGGACTCTCTCCAGCAGTTCCCTGTCCTTCTGGAACTGAGAGGCCCAGAACTGGACACAATTTTCCAGATGTGGTCTCACCAGGGCAGAGTAGAGAGGAAGGAGAACCTCTCTCAACCTACTAACCACCCCCCTTCTAATACACCCCAGGATGCCATTGGCCTTCCTGGCCACAAGGGCACAGTGCTGGCTCATGGTCATCCTGCTGTCCACCAGGACCCCCAGGTCCCTTTCCCCTATGCTGCTCTCTAATAGGTTATTCCCCAACTTATACTGGAACCTGGGGTTGTTCCTGCCCAGATGCAAGACTCTACACTTGCCCTTGTTATATTTCATTAAATTTTTCCCTGCCCAACTCTCCAGCCTGTCGAGGTCTCTGGATGGCAGCACAGCCTTCTGACGTGTCAGCCACTCTTCCCAGCTTGGTGTCATCAGCAAACGTGCTGACAGTACACTCTATTCCGTCATCCAAATCATTGATGAATATATTGAATAATATAGGCCCCAGTACTGACCCCTGAGGTACTCCACTAGATACTGGCCTCCAATTAGACTCTGCCCCATTGACCACAACTCCCTGGCTTCTTCCCTTCAGCCAGTTCGCAGTCCACCTCACTACCCAATCATCCAGACCGCACTCCCTCAGTTTAGCTGTGACGATGCTGTGGGAGACTGTGTTAAGTGCCTTACTCAAGTCAAAGTAGACCACATCCACTGCTCTGCCATCATCCATCCATCTTGTTATGTCCTCATAAAAGTCAATGAGGTTGCTCAAGCATGACTTCCCCTTGGTGAAGCCATGCTGACTGCCCCTAACGACCCTCTTATCCCTGATATGCCTAGAGATGGCCCCAAGGATAAATTGTTCCATCACTTTGCCAGGGATGGAGGTGAGGCTGACCGGTCTATAGTTACCCAGGTCCTCCTTCTTGCCCTTTTTGAAGACTGGAGTGACATTTGCTTTTCCTCCAGTCCTCAACCACCTCTCCCGTTTCCCAAGATTTGGCAAAGATGATGGAGAGTGGTCCAGCAATGACCTCAGCCAGCTCCCTCAGCACCCGTGGGTGCATCCCATCCGGACCCATGGATTTATGGATGTCCAGATTGCCTAACTGCTCCCTAACCCAGTCTTCATCAACCAAGGCAAATTCCTCCATTGTCCTGCCTTGCTCTGGGGCCTCAGCGGTACGGGGCTCCTCAGGACAGCCTCCGGCAGAGCAGACAGAGACAAAGAAGGCATTCAGTAACTCTGCCTTCTCTGTATCTTCTGTCACCAGGGCACCAGGACATGTTAAACATCATTACTGTGACTTTTTAAATCAACTGGCTATTAATGTTTGCATTGCTGAGAACTTTCTACAATAGGAATTCTCTTGCTCCTATTTCTCTGCCGTCAAACATATTAAAGAAAGAAACTTTCATTAGAAAAAAGCATATACAAGTTTAAGAGTGTATTAACTGGAGGGGGATAATGTTCTGCTTACTTGAAGGCCTTCTTAAAAAATGTTTATAAGTAAACATACCTCTAAGGCTAATTAATTTATTTACATTGAAATCAGAAAGAACTGGGAGTACTTTAAGTGTCATGCTGCATTCAAAGGCCAACTATAGCTAGCCAATTGCCACAGGAGTACTTAGAAAGTATAAGGAGAATTTTTGTCACGTGAACAAAAGGCAGTACTGAATATCTTCATCTCTGAAGCAAGGATATTTGGGATGAGTTTAACATCCTTTTTAAAAGTCAAGTCTTTTCTACAATGTTAGTTTTGAAGGTCAGTTGCAAAACTAGCTGTTACTTTAAAAATACTGCATCAGGTAGGAATGTTCATACTCTGAGTCTCTCTCCCCCAAACACTTCTGCTACTACAATAGCTAGGATGCTACAAGCAGACTCCAGAACCTCCAAACATTAATAGTGTTTGTATGCAACTACCTCCTTCTCTTCTATCAATGTTGAGCCTTGGCTGAATGTCACAAGCAGGGGGCTGTGCAGAACTGAGTTATGAGCTACGCAGTCCTGGGAAAGGCAGAGACCTGTTCTATTGCTCCTTCACTCTGGGGCTGAGGGGTAATCTATGCCTCTGCTTAGCAAGCACGGATTACCTAATTCTGTTAAACACCATATGAAAAGGCAGCCCCCTCCATCTATTCCCCGTCCTACAAGGAGTTTCCCTCCCCAGAGAATCAATGAAGGGACATTTTGTGAAAGAACACTCGGTCTCTCCTGTTTTTCTACAGGGTGGCATTAATAGCCTGCTGTGATTAGGCCCTAGATATAACCTGGTACAGTGTTTTTTTGATACCAAATAACAAATCACTCAACCACAAACACAGACCCCCAACATCAGCTTCTTATTAAACTTTAAAACACATTTTTCTACGTAATTACACACTTTACATGGTTGCATTCAAAATACAATACTGCACTAATATACACAGATAAGTAAAAAATACATATAAACTGAAAATGCAATAACAACTTCAGTTTAAAAAGCAAAATACAAACTCTTCCTCTGGATCTTACTAAATACCAGCATGTTCTGACTCTGTGAAGTTTCCAAGGTAACTAAGTAACATCCTCGATGGCTTAAAGTTAGAGCTTGCAGTGTCTTATGTTTAATTTACTGCTGTGGCTACGATCCACTTTGGCCAGTGCGTAAGAGAAGAGAAACACCATGTCAGGACAGCAACATGCAGTCCATAGAGGAAAATACACATGTAGAATGGCAGATGTCATTCAAGCAGCTATTTAGAGTTAGAGGTATCTAGCAAGTAATTTTTACTTGAGTGTAATTTTTGTTGGCAAAGCAAATTATCAATATCGTTGGCTGGCTAATTAAGTAGATATGAATGTTACTTTTTGTTTTGCTTCTATATTTACTGTTGCTAGTCAGGTTTTTTCTTTTGTCATCATCATTCTGAGGAACAGACACAGTCTCCAACTTATCAAAAACTAATTACAACATCTTCAGAAAGGTATTTTTTCAGTCTAAATATCGAATTTGTAAAAAACTAATCAGGAATTCTGATATTATAATATAAGTAATGTTTATATAAATGTCAAACTTTCAAGTTATCGTATCTTTCATTTTCGGAATCACCTCCTTACCATAAAGATGGTGAATGGAATAATATACTGCAGAAGTATTTTAAAGAGTACACTTAAAGAGTATTTAAAAATGTACACTAAAAAAAAAAAAGAAGGCATAAAAAACTAAATCAGGCAATTTACTTGAATCAGGGAAAGCTCTGATGCCAAAGCCTTTGCTAAATTTGGCTCTGAAAGTCCATTCTAGTTACAGGGTGTAGTTACAGCCCAACAGGCTAACAAAAACGTTCTCCTACATGAAGTCTTGGGAAGCAATCCAATTCCAAACACTTTACTACCAAATGCAGACTAGCACAGGGCATACTCCATAAAGAACGCCTCATGTAATAGAGGATTTATGCACCTCTAAATTAGGCATTGCAAACCTAGCTTACAGGCACTGACCTCTGGAGCAATACAAAAATTTTGGGGTGAGGCACCTGGACATGCTTGAGAGTTCTGGGCTCGCTATACCATGCACAGGAGAGTCAGGCACTCCAGAGCTCTGCAAAAACCCCAGGCACCAACCTGCTCCTAGTTAGTAGGAAAAAAATTTTAAAAAGCATTGACAGAGCAACAAATACTGTCCAACACCCATCCTGCTCCATAGTCCAGGCAGACGCAGAACTGAGACTGCAGTCTCACAGTGCTCTCCCAAATGAAGGCATCAACAAGGCTGCTTTGGAACTTGTTCTATTTTAATATCTGGAAAACTGAAGAAATAGCAGTGCTTAGGCTCACATTTAACAGTATGGTATACAGCAGTCAGTTCAGGATACAAGTTTACTCTACCTGGACAATCTCCACGTGGATTGATTGCTCCAAATAGCTCGACAATGGTTTGGTTGTAAAAATACTGAGGCAGTCCTAAGAACAAGTAACAACATCTGGTAGCATGGCCCTATCTCCAAGCTAACTGGTCCAGTTGTAATCTACAGTGTGGTACTGGTACACGTGCTTTCTTTCTGGTCCACTGACTTCCATCTCTGGAAGTCTAAACAGAGGCAATGAACTCTTCCGTATAAACTGGTAAATGGCTTGGTGGTCAGCCCCCCTTTCCTGGAGGGTGAACAAGGGTATCAACACGGTCAGACTAAGTGTCCTAACTGTTAAGTTATATCACATGCGTAGGGCTTTTACTCCCACTATGTTTTAGAAAAACATGACAACTAACATAGATTACTATGGCAGGGCAGCCCAAAGATATTGACAAAAATAATTCTCTGCTGGATCTTGGACAATCCAGAGAACAGAAATGCTGAGCACGCAAAGCAGTCTGTCCCACTTACGATTCAGAGATAGCAAATATTATCTCCTCACTGGTCAACACTTACTGACTTTTCTACGGAGTTACCTACACTGGAGTAAAGTCCAGTTTTATCAACCGACATGAAACAATGTTGAATAACCTAGATATAAAGTGCCATATGAAGTCTACACAAAGGAAAAAGATCATTGAACATTCAATAAGTGCTGACATTTCATTTCCAGTAGTTGTGACCACGAAGAGGAATCTCACATCAAGTCCCCAGTACATACGGGGATTACAACGTTACAAGCCAACACTGAGAATGCTGAGACATTTCAGAACACAGAGCAGGGCAAGGCTGTTGACAATCTCTCTTTCAGAACTTCTCCTTCAGAAAGGAACAGTAATAATAATAATATTTTGATAGTTCAAAAGTAGCTTACTAGTAGTATGGACAATCTTACTGTCTAACCACATAATTCCTGTCTAAAAAGACTCACAGTGCGAAATTATTGAACTGTACACAAAATTAATTGCTTACATAGGCTTAACCCCCCAAAAGGAAGAAGGCAGCAATACAAAGAGAAACTTTACGAAGAACTTCTGGATGATCCCAGAGCTACAGACTAGCAAGTCTTACTTCCACAGAGAGCAAACTGGTAGCTACTACAGGGGAGAACATAAAAAGACACATGGAACAACAGGATATACAGAAGAAGATCTGATGCAGCTCTTGAGGAGGGATGTCATGACATACAGATCTAATGAGTTCTGCCAAGACTCAGCCACCATGCAGGTAAGCATGACCTAGCTGATTTAACATATTCTTTCTGAAAAAAGTCTTTCCGTAGAATCCCTCAACAAAAAGTATTAAATTAGCTAGGCTCTCTGCAATATGGGGGAAGGACCTCCTGTGAAAAAGTAACAAGACAGAAACCAAAGGGTAAAATAAAAGTGGGTAGATGTTATCAACAAGCACCTCAAGGAACTATTCTGCAGTCTATGGTATCTAACAAAACCCTAACAGAAAGGAGCAATCAGTAAAATGTTCAGTATGAATCATTTCGTATTGCCTGCAAAGTAAGCATTCCTCACTTTCCTCAAAGCAGAGTTCTGCATGAGCACATAACCACTAATAAATGCATGTGTCTATATAAAAATACATTTTAAATCAAAGCTACAGCCCGCTCACCCTTCTTACTATCTGCAGAATAAGGACAGCAGAACCTGAGTCCCCATTGAGCCCAGGGTGCACTACAAGAGTGCGGGGCTTTCCCTAATTCTCAAGATTTAACATTTAAATGATGTATTTAAAACCAGAAGGAGCAGACTTGGGGTCTAAAAGAAAATTTGCACTTTAGTACTTTGCTTTGTTCTTGAAACAAAAAAGTATTTATAATATTGCATCATGTGCTAGTTATTCACCTTACTCAATTTTAGCTGCTGCTAACCTTACAGCTCTACCTAGGATATTGAACTATCATCCCTTTAAAAACCATGCCTTTCCAAACCGCTCGGCTGCACTGGTCATATTCGAAGTTTGCTATTCTGAAAAGGTTAAATGTCTTATAACTCAAGAACATCACCATTTCTGAGAAGTAATTCCATGCCGATTTTATCTTTTAACTAGTTCAATAACTGTGGAGAAAATGAAAAGTGAAATATTAAAATCCTACCAATGAATATTTCTACCAAAACCAAGTCAACTAAATGGGAAAGAATATGGTAGAGAATGATGACACAAATCTACTAAGGAACAATGGACAAAGTAATTTAGATATTAAAAGCTATAGATAATTATTTGCAGTTGTTTATATTTGCTTTTAAAATATGAAATACTCTTTTAACTACCTTTTGTTAGCAATTAGTATTAAATGTTAAATCAAGATCACATGGTTTATTCAGGCTCTGGAAACATTCATACATCTCCAAAACAAATTCATGTAGGGCTTGGACTACGATGATAAGTGTGAGAGCTAGTTTATTTTTATAGACCGTTGCTAAAGCACTGGTGGACTAAAAATAAGTTCTGTCAAACAATGATACTGTATTCTCAATCTATAACAAACAAATACTTTCCATAGATCATCCAAATCAGGAGAATGAAAATGAACTGTTAATTTTGAGAAATAATAAATAAGGACTTGGTAAAGATAAGATTCAGAAATGCCTAGAGCTGTTAAGACACAGGGTAGGGGAGGAGTGGAAGGCATGAATGTTTTAACAACCTTTGTTTCAAATGATATACAGCACTCATGTAACATTCACCAGTTTAGAATTTTCTAGACTGGGTCTAACAGGTTTTTTGTAGCCAGCTTCGAGAGACTGCGTGCCCTCCGTGAATTCTGACTCTCTAGCTTTCAACTTGAGGGCTTTTATGAATAAACCCATTTCACTTGCTTGGCTGTTCTGAAACTCAGTGCTTAATGTGCCAAGTGTTGCTGACTTACTGTTCTTGCGACATCAAACACAACCCTACAGCCACCTTTACTGAACAGTTTATTTATGTCTTAAATTAGCTCTCACTTGTGATTTAACATTACTGAAGTAAAGCCTCCTTTGTGCACTAATCTTCAGTGTGGCCAGGTTTACCATTTGAATTTCAATAACGGCTTCTCTAGAATGTTTTCATCATGTAGTTTTACCAGGTTACATGTGAACACCTGAAATCCTGCATCTCAGTTGCATTAGATCTTTCTTACTCTTTCAAATATAAATTGATGCCGAGGTGAACTTTCCTCTCTTCATGTGAAGACTGATATTACAGTTTACTGGTATATTTTTTATGCCTTGCTTTGTATTCACTTATGTTGGCCTTGTGTCCTCACAAATTAGAATTCCTACCAGACGTCGAGATGCTGTGGAACTTCTCAGACACAGTACTACTCCATCAGGTCTAAACTGCATTGACAGTTTCTAGCAGGGTACAAGACAACAGCATCTTCATCTTTTCATTCCACTGCATTTCTGTGATTTTGAATTTGTTCCTTCCCAGTGCAGGGCAAAACCCTGATTGTTTCAGGCTCGCCCCATCCAAAACACATTACGCTTATTCAAAAGACATGCATGACATCTTTTCATTTAACGTCCTATCTAGCACCATGATTTTTCTTTTTGTTTTTATTTTCTACCACAGGGATAATTTGCATTGCATTCTTTACTGGAAACACAGATATCTGTTGTACACATATCCAAAAGATGCTCCTGATCAAGTTGGTATATTTCTCAGCTCCTGACAGGTTTTTCATGGACCTTAGTTGAAAGAAAGAAGAAGGAAAGGAAAGGAAAAGGGAAAGGAATATAGGTATAAACTCACTTTCTATGCTAACATTCCCACTTCACTTCTGGAGATGGTACGCCAGCCCCTGTGTGTAAACATTCTACTGACTAATGAACTTGTATCTGCCTTTCAGATGTGCTGAAATTCTGAATTCTCTTTTTCTAGGTTGGACCTCCAAACTGGAAGAGTATTTCTGAGAAAAATACTGTTCAGTCAATTAACCTAAACTTCTTATTTGAAAGCTCCCAGGACCTTTTATCTCCATCATCCTGTGTTTGTAGTCAAAGGAAACAAACCCTCAAAGCTCAATTGCCAGTTGACTGTTATTTCTATGAATGCAATTGACAGGTTGTTTTGGTTTGGTTTAATTCATGACAGACATCAATTCCAAAACTTCAGGGAGTGTTCCAGGCTCTGTCAGCTGGGGCACTATTGTTTCTTTGAAGTAAAATCTGAATGAGACGTAAGTGAAAAATACCTAATCGGCAGAACAAAATGCTGTTAACCTGCAGAAGCTACAGTAAACTCCAAACAGACTTTCTCACAGGAACTCCTTGTCAATGAGTGACAGGAACAAAACAGATCTGACAGCAAAGCCTATAATCTCCATTACACATATGCCTCGGCCAACTCCAGGACCCCAATTACCTCTTCCTACTCCCTCCTATCCAATTGCTTTAGATGAAGGATATCTCAGGTACTCCTTCCTGCCTGCACACCCAAGAACAGTGCCACACTTTGCTCTGTTAGTCAAAGTGTAAACTTAGCAAGACACAGTAATTAGAGTGCACAGCCCTCCAACTGGTACCATCATTTACAAGTCATTCACCAAAACGATGAATATGTTAAGAAAGAAAACAAGGTCTGTACAATTGTGCTCTCTCTCTCAAACACATCTATAATTCTACCATTGTCAGTATACTTCACTATTTCATTGCTCTTTTATCAAATTTTTGCTGCAGTTTAGATTGTACAGTGCCAAACAAAGCATGGATATGATAAAATATCTGCAGGTCTCTTGATATCATCTAGATTACCTGGACAGAACATAATGGTTCATCAATCCAAAAAACAATCCTCTCAATGAATCAAAATCTATGTTCCGGATTGGCTTCCAGAGAGGAAGAACAAGCCATCTGAAGACTGCACTGAACCCTCATATTATTTGGAAATGAGAGCAATGTAAGGTTTTTGCTTTTTTTCTGTCTTAGTACAGTAATAGCACAGAAAAAAATAAAAAAGGTGGACATTAATTCTATGGCAAAAGACCACTGAAAATGGAAATATATTTTATATACTATTTTAAATTAATTCTTGACTATAAGTGATGATCAAAGCAAAATACTAATTAATTAAGAATTATATTTATGGAACACTCATAAGTTCATTAGTTACTTGAATGACCCTGATAGCCCAAAACTGTTTAAATACAGCTTTCCTAACACAGAAAGGCATGGTCTTTGCAAAACTCATCATAATGGATTATGTATACTGTGTAGAGTTGCTAAATTCCCTACACTTCAGGTGAGATAGGTCAGTTTCTCAGCTGTTCCTAAACACATTACCAGTTGCACAAACCATTTGTGGCAATTTCACATCCATGGTACACTAAACCCTTGTAGCCATCACTCTTCTTCCTCCTCCATTGAGAAGAAACAGCACCCAGAGAATTTCAGTTCTAACACTGAGTATTTTAGAAACTGTGACGTATCTGCAGCTGAAGCTGCAGCAAAGATGAATGAAGGCAAATTGTTCATTAAAAGGTTAGAAAAACATTATTTTAAACAGTTACTATGTACAACACGCTGTTTATCAAAAGATAGAGATAAGACAGATTCCCACTTTGCACTGAGCCCTGTAACATGTAATGAGCATCACCTGCGGGCATCGTCAAAAGGCACTTAAAAGGCATTTATACAATAGCCTAGATATTCTGAAAAGAATATTCTGTGCCTTGTAGTCACTAGTTCCAGGCAGAATGCACCATACTAGGAAATTCAGAAATACAAATTAGCCCCTAAGTGTATTTTACCTCTATTAAAAGTCCAGTTCTTTCAAATTAAGTGACTTTTTAGAATTCAAGTCATTATAAATCCAATATGAAGACCATTTTTATTAAAAGATGTTAAGAGTAAGATCTTACTTTGGCAGTAACAGTGAAAACAAAGGGCACAGACAAGCCTCGGAAAAACGGCCTCAGCTAAGATTGCCCAGCATGTCCTACTGTAACACCATCTCCTCAGTTCACATAACTTTACCAAGCTATAATTGTTCAGACTAAAATTTTCCACACTGGACTTGTGCCAATTTTGAAACATCTTGCAGAGTTTTTTTAGGCTCTTCCAAGTAAGAGGCTGGGGAAAAATACGCTGCTCTTTACAGATTAATGAATTCCACTGACCTTTCCAACAGCCTGAGAGCACTAGCACTTCGGAACTGGTGGGTCACCGAGTACATCTTTTTGCCAACACTGGGAAAACCCTCCTGAACTTGGCCAAGTGCAAGTGTTTGTACATACTGCTAATTTATGTGCACAGAAGATATTTAGATCACCCTATCTAAACACTATGCAGGAGACAGGGAAGCCATGCATGGGGGATGTAAACGACTAGGTGCAGACTGAAAGACGCACAAATGAAGAGCCAGCATTAAAGCAGGATCAGTAAGCGCCATCTGGCCAAAGAAACTGGGATAAAAGGTAGTAAAGGCTGGCTGATAAAGTGAAGGGGTGGAGCAGTAACAGCAGGAGTTTCATCTAGGAGAATATGCGGGGCGGGGTGGGGGGGGCAACAAGCCAAGTTTGCACATTCCCCAAAATAACTGGAATGAAACCCAAAATTGCTGCCTAGCAGACAAATGGTGAGACTCAGTATCTGCAGAACTGTAAGTAATACATCCTGTTTCCCTGGGGACCACAAAATAGATAACTACACACTACCCGGCTAAAATAATACTCTAAATTCAAACTACAGAGGTCTGTTGGATTGGAAGTTATCCAGCTTGATGAAGAACAACATCTGGTTTTTTCCAATATATTTTTTAAAAAACCCTAAGAATTTACAAGTAATAAAAAAGTGTTAAAGAAAAATCAAAGACTGCAAATCCAAGCCCTGAAAGTCTTTGCAATTTTAATTAGGCTTTTCTGTGCATGCATTTTATGAGTTTTTGAAGACACAATCACATACCACGATTTCCATGAAATCCCTGTCTTTTTTCTAGCAAAGAGTGCTCTGAAAGTTAGTACAGCACATTAAAAGGAAATGCATACTGCAGACCTTTGTTGCAGAATTTAGACGATGTGCAATGGAGGAGGCCAGAGTTGAAGAACAAGAAAGATGATCCTACAGATGATGCAGTTAAATGCTGCACTTGAAAACTGCTTTTTTTTCCCTGCTACTGATACCATCCTTTGAGGATGCCAGGAAATATGGATAACTATCCAAAGACCATAGGATACTGCCAGTCTGCAGAAATACTTTGCAGATAAACTAGGGATACGTTTGGAATATGAAGGACTATTAGAGACAGTAATGTGAGAAAAGCAATTGATTAGGTCAGTGCCTCTGAAGAAGTGCCAAACAGGGGTGGTTACATTTGTCTTCTATGACAGCTCATCCAAGTAGAAAATACCATCATCCTCTCGGTCTGTTGTGAAATTAAATTATTTTGTAAAGAACTAAATGGAAAAATGCCATTCTTTGAATGTAACTGTACATGTCTTAAAACTAACTTGATGTACTTTGTGGTCATCCTCTTTCAACGTCTTTGCCTATACCTAAGTAGTTCCAGCAGAGCAAGCAACTGACAAAGCTGGTGTAAACTACAGGCAGCTGGGGGAACAACAGGAACCCAGTTGTTCAGATTACACAGTCGTCACTCTTGTACCTTTTCCAAACAGAGATTTTTAGCCCTTAAAGCTGCACCATGACCCAAGTGCATCTCATAGTCTTCTGCCACATCTCTACTCTCTTACTCCTTCACAGTCAGAGGTAAAACACCTTCACCACCAACCCAATCAGAGAAGAACAAGTCAGTAATATTTAGGAGACAAAACTACATATTCAGTTAGCCCTTACCTCATTTGTTGGAACAATAGCAAAAGGCTGGATGACAGCTGCCAGTGGAATGCGAGCCTGTTTGGCCATATCTGAAGATGATGGGAAGCAGTAGGTAGTACATCGGATATAACGAGGGCTGGCATGGCCTGAAACACCCAACATAATATGCAGAATGAAAGGCTGTTAAAAGGAACCCGCCTGTCCCAAATACAAACCAGAAAAATCAAAACAACAACATAAAGCTACAAGTGGTTATGCTAAGTTAAATACATGCTTTTTTTTCCCCTCCCATGCAAGTTTCTGCCCATCTGTCCTCTTTATATATCGGCCCATTCCCTGTCCCTATGGGTAAATATTTTCTTACAGTTTGAGTTTAAAGCAAAGATTTAAACATGTTGAGAAAAAAACCCACAATTATTTGCAACACAAATCTCAATAGAGATTAGTTTGAAACATATCATAGATCTTAAAAGGAAATAACATGAATGAAATCCCCAGCGGAAATTGTATATAATGAAATGCTGCAGACTGATACCTACTGTCAAGACTGCTCTAACAAGCGAGCTCTGATTCAAAAAATAGAATACCTGTGTTAACATCACCATGCTCATTTATCTTGCAAAACAGCATGCTGAAATTACTACGCCACTTCTTGTAATACACTTAGCTCAGTTCCCTCAATGAGAAACTGTCATGCACTGCAGACCAGAGCACTGAAAGGCAACATAAGTTCAGAAACTGGCTTCTTTATACTCCTTTTTTAACCATCAAGCTGCAGCTCTGCTCATTTTCTTGAAAGGAATTTCTTTGTTCATCAGAAATGCAAGACCCCATTCTCAGATAATGCCAAAAAATCTTGATGTGTTTGTACATTTTTTACGGTTTATCCAAACACAGATAAATATGTGCTGGACTGAATGATACCATCGGTTTAAGCTGTATTAAAATATCAAGTCTGCTGTCAAGAGCAGCACACGGAATATGGTAATTCCAAGCTCTGGGAAGAGGCAAAGGCAGATATACTGGCCAAAGGAAAAAATTAAGTCAACTAGACAGCTTGTATTCTGCCTCTGCTACTCTCACTGTGTCTTCTAGTATCCAGCTTTTAAAATCTCAAAAGAATACAAAAATTATTTAACTTGAAATTTAAAGCCTTGAAAATTTTTAAGTTAAAAAGAAAAGTTGTCTCAACTATTAATATTATTTTAAAGGTCAGGAATGGCAGAAGAGGTGAGGGCACAGTGGTCTCAAAGCATTCACTGGAATTAACCCAAGGTATAAGAATTCAACTCCCACTTCTTCCCCTTGACCTCACCCTTTCTTTTTCTTCTTTCAAGGTAGTTCCCTATTTTATGTCGATTTTAACATAAGCAGCATCATTTTCAGATGAGAAATTTGAGAATTTAGTCTTTCTTTTTTTATATAATTATATTTGATTTCACCTAGAAAGACTCCCAAAGCAGTAACAAGGACAGTTACCTTGGTCTTGGATCATGCAGTCTGTGGTGACAAGAGGAGGAACCTGTCCTCTTATGTTTGTAGCATAGATCTGTCCGCCCCTAGAAGCCTTATCATTTTCAATTACTTGAATCTGATGAATTAGAAGCAAGAACAGCGTAAGAACGGTAAGCCATGCATTCAGTTACAATCATAAACAGCTCTGCTAACATCTACACCAAGTAGCACTATTGACATTGCCTTATACACAGGTGCTATAAATCAATCACAATACAGGCTTCAGGGACACAACTAGAAAACTATATACACAGCTGAGCAGTATAACTCATTTACAACTGCAGTTGCCTGTTGGAAATCAGGGTTAACACTACACATTGGGGTGGATAAGACCTATATACAGTGAACAAATGAGTTGTTTACAGTAAGTATATTAACTGCTAGAAGGACAGAGCTTCTCAAGAGAGGCTAGCCAGCAAATCAAAGAGAGTAGTGGTGTGAAAAAGTCCTTGCTACTGAATCTGGCCTTACATTCTCCCAGATCAAACTGAAGTGCAAGGCTGCATGACCTTACCAAGATGTCGTATCTACCAGGTTATCTTTTGTATGACCATAGTTGTGCCAGCTGCTGTTCTTCATAAATGAATGCACAGGTGATCAGACTGCAATGGTGGGAGGGTTTAGCCCTTATTCCTCCTGACTAGGCTCCATGCACAGGGTGGTTAAGAAATAAACAAGAATCTACATAGTATATCACCTTCCTAGCTGAGCTATACTTCAGCACTGCCATTTAGAAAGCAGAAATTTAAACTCCTGAGAAAAGCCTTGCTGGCCATGAGGTAGTATTTTCAATACTGGAGCTCAAGGTTTTCATTCGCTAGGTCAGACTACCATGTTGTGAGCTTCCTCCTAAAAAGCAAGTAAAAGAGAGCAATCATAGAAAACTTTTATTAATGTGAGACAGTTCTAATCTCCCCAGGGAAGTGGTGGATTCCTCAACATTGGAGATTTACTCTAGTTGAAGCCTTGTTTATAGCAATTTACAATGTAATGTCATGAAACACCCAGGAAGCTGGCTTTACTATGTAACACATTCCTTTCCCATATACTACTTCCCCTGTCACTTCTGCACAGTCCCTTGTTCCTGTTTAAGTCTGTTACTTTTCAGGATATAACTGAAGCTACACAAAGCTGTATTTTGTTCCACACCATAAACTGGATGACCAAGTTGATACCATTACTCCTTCTTTTCCCTCCAAGAAGCTATCTTTTTCATAATCTGGTTCGGAGTGTAGCTGAACAGTTATGAGAGGCAAGAGGAATGAGACAGGAAATTTCTGAAACTGGCTTTGCCACTGCTGCTGGTATCCCATGGAATTATATCTTTACACTGCACACGAATTTCTAATAATAGCTAGGGAAGTTCAGAAGCCTCTGCTGGAAAGCAAACAGAGAAGGAAAACAAAATTAGTTGCGGAGATTCTACTGATCATTGTCCAAGAGGTATTTCCTAACACACTGGAAGTAATCTGGGGCCTGTAACTTTTTTATTCTCTATAAAGTCTTTGTATTGCAATTTAAATATACAATACATTCCTCAGAGAGCTTGTTATATCTTTGCCTGATTACTTTTCCCTGCCTCCTTGGCTTGTATACTTATTGCTAACTCTTGCATTAGAAAGAAAAAGGGTTTGCTCTTAAAAGGTCCACTGGCTGAAGAAAGCAAACCACTTTCAGACTTAGCTCTGCAAAGGATCAATGTACCATGGTATTCTGCAGCTAGCTGACCTAAATATATCATTGTTCTTGGAAATAATTGTTGACAAAGCCCAGATGCTATTTTTCATAGATGTTGTCAGAGCATGTATCAACCTCTAACACATGTAAGAAAATATAAATCAACAATGGCTACAGATAAGAAGTAAATTTATCTGGCAACACTACTGTAACTATATAATGTAAATATAACAAGAAAAATACACATGGTCATACTTATTCCTCATTTTGAATTAGCTTTTTGCCCTTTACAGACATTGACCCAGATCATGTTTCTTTTAAACATGTCATTTTGATCCCCTTTGTGCTGCTTAAACAAACCTTTTAACCTATTTTAACATCGCTGTCATAGTCAAAGTTGTTTATTCTACGTGTGTAATTGAAACAAGACATCAGTCCACGCTTTCACGCCAGACCTCCTTCTCCGTCCCTTCCCCCCGCCTTTTTTTTTAATCAGACAATACCACTTTATCCTTCTTACGTAAAAAGCACCATACTGAAACACTATAAATGACTGATCTAATAAAGGCACTTGCTAATTATTCAGACACTTCATTTTTTTTACACAATGGGTTTCAATTACATTTAACTTAAAAATTGCCTTTAACAGAAGCAATTACAGTTGTTACATTAATCTCTAAGTGATTATCAACAAACATTTTTTCCAAAATTTTGGGGGTTTTATGTCAAAATCATTACTGGATAAAACAAATAATCTCTTCTAGAAGGATAAAGTAATATCCCAATTTAAGGAGGCAGGGCTGTCCCCTAGTAGACAGTGACAGGCTTTTACACAAATGCTTTTCCCTCATTTCAGTGGAACAGAAACTCTTTCCTGGGCAGTCTTCAGCAGAGCCGTGGATGATTCTTTCACCCAGATTAGCTTACAGTGTGGTGGTTAATTCATTTTTCTAAGTAGAAATTTCCAGGTTAAATCTGCAGGACACCACCTGCTTCAAGAATCCTGACTCTTCAAGGACCTTTTGACCTGTCTGGCCTATTGCCAGAACCAGTATAAGTGTGTACATCAGAATGTGTTTTCCCCATGAGTTCAGCATGTTTTCTCCCCCTATTTCAATCAGTTGTTTTCAATAAAAAAAGAAGTTAAATGCAACCTGCATCTGACTAGCTATTCCTTTGGGTAACAATAACTTTATTTAAGAAAGATGAACACAACCATAACCTTGTTTTCCATTTCTCTAAAACCATTCTGAGAAGAACAGACACTGTCCCACTGGTGCATGTTCAGGCGTGCTTCAACAGCTGCGCCTCTAGAACCTGTAGGAACCTTATACATTAAGCATATTCCAAGCTACTGAAATCCTTACAAGGCTGCAGCAATGGGAGGGATGCTCAGGGAAATAATTCCAGTTGCCTGAGAAACTCCTGTGATCAAACAGTGAGGTGCCTTCTGAGCATGGGACTTCTCAGCATTTCCCAGATTGCAGTTTTAAAGGTCACATACCTATATTCGGCACAAATCCTACTTCAGGTGTCTATCTGTTACTAAGTTTAAGCCTACAAACTTTCTGGAGTGAAAAGGAAAGTGATTAGCTGGAGTGAATGCAAGTAATCCTTCAATACTGCTTACTGTCATACTAACCCTGTTAAGAACTCCTATTAAAGTATGCAAAGTCATGGGTATGTCCCACATTAGCTAAAGTTACAAAGCCTCTTCAGTTCTAAAACTAAGATCACACACTACTCATTTCTCCAAAACTGACAGCACAGATTACAAATGTCACAACCTCCAGCTCTCCTCCGCAACACAAACAATAACCAAAAACAAACACAAACAACTACTACAATAAATACAATATTAGCATTGCCATTCCTGTATCTTAAATGCAGCAGAAATTTTCTGTCATTAAAACAAAAATATCATTGCCATATTACTTACTGGGCTTGGAATAGAGTCAGGATCAAGTTTTTTCTGTGGTGGACCCGAAAGCTGTGCTGGACCCCCAGGAAAAGCACCAGGATAAGACAGCTGAGATCCTGCCATCTGAGTACCATAGTTTGCTGCAGAGTTACAAGTGATAATTAATTTGAAGTATTTAAGTTGTGTTATCAATTTAACATCAACTTTTACCATACAGTTCATTCTTGCACAGCTAAATGCAACTTCTCCTTCCCTTCTGTTTTCAGCAAGTAAAAGAAATTGATTATTTTGGCTCATGCAGTCTGTGTTGTAAAGGTAAGCATAAACGAGGTGTGACAACTCTGGTTTCAGGTATGTGCCAAGTAGGAGGGTCAGCAGAGTTTACCACAGCTTCTCAAACCAGGCTATTACATTACTGAGAATCTCTCCTGTAACATCAGTCAATGTAAACTGGTCTGGTTAGCTGGCTTTCTAGTTGCCAAAATAACTGTTTGACTCAACTATGTCAAGTGAAATAAAGTATGTGTTTTGCACGCTATTACATTTCTTTATTGCTATAGTAAAGCACTTTTGAAAGGTGCTTATGAAAGACAGTGTAAGATAGAGAGCAACCTATACCTTTACACAGTGTAAGAAAAACTCCCTTCTGGAGCATGTTGCACTTTAACCTACTGCTAACCGAATAATACTGTTCCTGACCTAGATTAATCTCCTTTTTTTTTTCTTTGGTTACATTCTCAACAGAGTGCTGAACTTATGAGCAAAAACGTAGCCTGCCTTAAATGCACTGACTGACAATGTGAATCTTTCCAGTCTACATAAAGAGGATTAAATTTTCATTTTGCCAAGTGAGCAGAACATCAGCTATGAACAATCACAGTTCCGCCAGTTATTCTCAATGCATATTTTGTTTTCAAGTACATAACAAACATTTTTCCCTACCTTGCTGAGGATGATATCCAGGCCCTGGAGACTGTCCTAAGTTAGGATTTGGGGGGAGTGATCCAGTGATCCCATCCTGTCTGGCCATAGGAGGCAATGATGGTGGAGCACCAAGTCCATTAACATTATTTGCTAGTGGAGGAACCTGCGATCCAGGTGGTAAAGCAATTTGCTGCTGGGTCGGTGGTGGTAACTGTGGACCCTGAAAAGATGTCGGATGCCCAGAAGACATGCAAGAGCTCGGAGCAGTGCCAGGACCTGAGCAAGAAACTCTATGTCAGTTGAGTCAAAAATGATAACCTACTAACTCCGTGCCGTAGGAGTTCTATTTTTGATCAATACTTTCACAACATATTGTATCTCATACTGGCAATACTGCATCACAGGGATTCTGAATGCCTGTTCACATAACAAATCTGACCTCATAGTTTTAAGTCTGAACTGACTCAGACATCCAATTTTTTCTATTTTGGCTCTATTTTCAATGAAACTGTGCAGCTGGGGTGGATGGGGAAAGACAGAGGGAGGCTGGCCTTTGACAATTCTTGTTTAGAATACACATAAATTGCTATTTGCTTTTGAAATAATATTTCATTTCATAATGTGAAACAACATTATTTTTGCTTAAAAATCAATTTCTCCTATGTGGCATGTTTTTATTAGTTTGCATGTGGGAATTACTTGGTATACACTGGTGAGAAATAGCTGCTTGTTTATAAGATACGGATTCCAATTAGAATTAAGAGGACTCTGTAAATAGGAGGGGGGCTTTGAGACTTACAATCTGTAAATACTTTACTTTACAAAACCTACATTTTTTTTGTCCAATTTCTATTATTTCAGGAAAATAATTTTCAACTAAGTTAAAAAAAATAACCGAAGTCAGGTCTGGAGTAAAAGGACCAATGTGCTAATACACAAATATGAAAATGGATCTCTGCCAGACATGCTAACTGAAAAAAAAATTCACATGCAAAACACAAGCTCAGGTTCTCAGCTGATACAAGCAAACAGCACTCCAGTAGCTTTACAAGTAGCTGGGAATTTCAGCACTCTGTCAGGTTATATGAGCTCAGACTTACAGCTGAGGAAAAATCAGAAAGAAAAAAAAACAACACAGAGGTAGAGTTGTAAAGAAACCATGTCCTCGGTGGTGTGAAGAGTATCTCAGCCTTCTAGCATATAACATGATAAGCAAGATTATATTTTAAATAATTATTGATGAAGGCCATATAATGAAGGCAGAAACAGAAAAAAAAAAGGCTCTAAATAATACAAGCTGCTCTAAATTAAGTGCTGTAGAAGTGCTGAGCCACACTTTATCCTGTATAAAAAGGCCTGAGTTAATTCTAGACTTGCAGTTCAGTACCTCAGGGTTGAATTAGAGTCTAAATAAATTTTTCTCAGGTGAAGAATGTGTAAGTTTTCACAACCAGTTGTACAAACAGAGGGTCAGCCCCATGGTAGGTATGTAGGTTTAATTCAAGACAAATCAGCAACTTGAAAAGTCAGGGTAGGAAGAGTGATATCATCAGTGCGGTCTGAACTGAAAAATTCACCTTTACACATATCTTACCAGGATATCCACCACCAAAGTGATCTTCATTTAAAAAATTAATCTTCCTAAACACACTGGCCTCAGCAGAACAAGATGGTAAGTAAATTCCATTCATTTTCAATGAAATGGTAAATTTCACCAGGAAATACTCAAGAAAAGCAGATATAATCAAAGAGAAAATAAGTGATGGAAAGAATTTTACCTCACGGCTTTACCTCATGCACATAAATTTAGATGAAAAACTAAACTATAGGATTTGGATAAAAAAAATTATAAAATAGTGTCAAAACAGAGAGAAACTCTAAAAAGTTGAAGAAAAAATGAAACCCTGTCTGCATGTTTTTGTTCATGCTTTGGTTGTGACTGACAGGATCACCAAATAATTTGAGAAGTGACTGATAAGGTAGCTGACCTTTATGGAAGGTTCATCAAACATGGCTTCAGAATTAACCTAAGAATATTGATTTAGGATGAGATTAAAAATCTAAAAACTTCAGCAAGTAATAGTGATCAAAGATTTCATTTTCTGCTTCAATAGAAATTCACTAAGTTTCTAATTACCATAGTCTCAATAGTTTTAACTGAGAAAAAGTCAATCAGATAGAAGTGATTACCATAGCTATTTAGCTGCATACTGTTGAGCTGGTTAGCAAGTTGTGTTGTAGATGACGTGGATGCAGAATTTGAGTAGGCTGGTTGTGACTGAGGACTGTAGGGAGGATAGGAAGGTCCAGTATTGCTTGGAGGTGGAGGGCCTTGAAACCTAAAGTGAAAAATTAGTGCAGTTATGCAAAAAATTACATCAACCAATCATAATTCTCGAAGGTCTCACACCTTCTAAAGGGTGGTGTGGAAAAAATTCATTAGTATAGTCAAACTCTTAAGAGAGTTTGCTCATGTTCTGCTCAGAGAACATATGCTTGTACTAAAAGTCACTAAGCACAGAGAGAATGTACAATGACAATGTTAAAAAAAAAAAGACAATAAATGTTTGTTTGCATAGTTAGAAACAAAGAAGAGAGAGCATGCCATGACAAAGAGAGAGAGCGGTAATAACTATATGAAAGTCTGAAGATCAAGGAACACAAGTTTCTGAATATATTGCATCCCTTCATCCTCTTCTCATGCTTATAAAGGAAGATTCCCTACCGTGAATGAGTGAATAAGATTAGGAGAAAAATCTGTGAAGAGAGGAAAATGAAGTGAGAAACTCTTAAGGAGTCCCCTGTAGTTGTGGAAAAAAAGGTGCAGGTGGGGAAAAACTGCTTTATGGTTATCTGATCTGGAAAACTATTCATGCAAGATAAAGAACTAAAGAAAACAAAGAGGTAACATACACGTGGCTTATAAAGATATTTTCTACCAGATTGTTTTACTCCAGAAAAATAAGATCTCAGGCTACCTCCCAAAGAAGATCTACACTGATTTTCCCATAACCACTTCTAACACTGAGGAGGGTACTAGTTATATCAAGAGAAGTAGAATTCATTTCCTTGAAATTTTGATGTAGATATAGAGGTTCTCAGCAATTTGGGAATAAAATAAATCAGGTAAAAAACAGGAGATGTACAGCTGTCAGGGCAATGACTCGAAGTTAAGAAAGAGAATCGGTATTTTGCTGGGTTGGTCACATCAGCTTGACTCTGTTCACCTTGTTTTTTCTTTGCTTGTTTTTATATCTTCAGGACGACAAGCACTTCTCCCTCTGCATTGTCCTCTAGAATCGATCACCAGTCTCTTTGGGTCTTTACACAGTGATAACACAATGACAACAAACTAGCTTCCCTATTTTGATGCCTAATAAAACATATACATGGCTTTATTTGAACACAACTATACAACAACTAAAAAGCACAGAATCAGGTTAAGATTTCAACCAACTAAAATGAGAATGTTGTTAGACAGCATCAAGTTCACTAAAACTAAAATGGCTATCAGTACCCAAATTCTAACTCTGTCACATCTGGTAGGTGAGCAAAATAATTAACATTTAACAGAATTAAATAAAAGAGCTAAGCATATTTACCCACCTAAAACTATCTGCAATACAACCACTGTATAATAAAGCTTGTCTGTTCCCTTGTACCATAATTTTTCCAATGTTTCTTTTTACAGTTTCCCCCATCTCGATTTTCTCCCTTCCCCAATCCTCTCTCCTCCATTTCTTCCTGTAAGCTTGGGAGGCAAGACCGCAGCACTTTAAATCGACTATGATTAGTTTATGTCAGATCTAAGCAAAAGAGTAGCAGTCATCCACCTGAGAGAGTATAACAAACCTGCAGTAAAAAATGGCTTTAAGGAACCCTATGGAGCTTTGGCTGTGATCCCACAACAATGAAGCAAAGACATCCTAACAATGGAGGGAGGGGAGTAACTACAGATATAGAGGCACGCACCAGCTTCTAGTCAAAACTCACTGGCAACTATTATTTTTTAAATAACACCTACTTGGTACCTCATAGCAAAGGAGAGTTAAGATATCATAAAGTGATCAAAAAAAATAATGTGACTTCAATATCAAACAGCACTTACAACACTTCACTGCTGCTTTGAAGCAATAGGTCTAAGATCAAGCAGAAAGAATAACTAAAAATAAAACAAACAGCCCGTGGTAAAGACCTGACTTGCTGTAAAATGGAACTTAATGGGATTACAGATCACAGTGTATCATCCGGCAGTTTAACATCACAGGGAACCAAACTAAAAGATCCAGTTCAGAACTGGAATAAGTCAGAACTGCTGAAGATAAAAGGGATGCCATACTTAAATGACAGTGAAGCAGCCAAAGAGAGGAAACAGAGGTCAAACAGCTTAGGTCTCATGTATTAATTCTTGAAAGTCACCTATGTGGCTGTTGCCCTGGCACACTGGGCCCATTGTGGAAGTTGGTCTGGTTGAACTGGTGCGTACCAGGTGGTGGAGGCCCAACAGGAGCCGAAGATCCTAAAGGTGCAGTTGATTTCGGAATACCTGCAAAAGAAGTACTTTCATGTAAGAACCCTGTAAGAAAGCACAAGAACACCAAGCAATCCTAGTGTATGGCCCAGCTCTAGCAATAAGAATACCGGCTGCAGGTGGCCCTGCTTGAGCAGGCGGGTTGGACTAGATGAACTCCAGATGTCCCTTCCAATCTCAGTCATTCTGTGATTCCATAAGAAAGGACAGATTTCTTGTCAGCTATAGAAGCAGATATGAAAGAGAACAGATAGTAAAAAGGAAACAAATAGTAGTTGGTAACTTTCCAACAAAAGAACCCAAGAGGTATAGTGAGAAAGAAGCAAGAATGGACAAACAGACCCTGCAATTCAATTTGGTATACTGCAAATTCCCTGTCAACCGGTTATCTTTACAGGGAGAAGCAAGAGGTCCCTTTGATTTTGGAGACCATGATCAGAAAGAAAATTTGGAAAAACAACCCTTTAAAAAAAAAAAATAAAAGTCTCCATATCTGTAAACCTGTGGTAAAAACGGTTCTTAATTCTGAACTGGAACAGTGACTGTGAAAAGACTATAACTTATGTAAACAGCAGTGCTGAATAAACAACTTTTCAACCTCAACTTCTTGAATTATTTTCCTTTAAATTACTCTAACATCAAATGTTTGATACTAAAACCGGTATTTTCCCCTAGTATTCTAATAAGCCAATCACCAAAAGTAATTCTATCTTCTGCCTATGTTCAGCATTGGATTATGGTAACACAACTCCTGCTGTCTATAAGTTTTAGAGAAACTGGGTAAACCTTCTTTTCCTATTTTCACATGCCTCAAAAAATCAAAGACATACAGAAGATTTTTCAAAACTCAAATATTCAGATACTTAGTTCTGTCATTATCCTCCTCCACTATCTCAAATACTAAATTTAATGTAACTTATCATGAGCTGAATGTTACTTAAAAATTTAACAAATACATTTTTTTGACACCTTAGAGAATAATTCAGACATCTTCACTGTTTTAATTAATTTTCCTCTGTGACATCAGGTAAAATATTGAGATGGTCCCTCTTCCTGCCTCCCTGTCTTGGCTATGTCTATTAGTAGACTTACAGAGGGAAAAAGAAATCTTACTCTCTGGATATTTTCTGCGGCCCAATCCACTAGTCCAGCATGTCCACTTTGGTTTTACTAAAATTAGACCAGCATGACTTACAACAAAACAGGCTTCAATTCCATGCTCTCATTTTTACTTTTTTTTTTTTTTTTTTTAAGATTCAGCCACCATATACTAACATTATTCTTCTTGAAAGATCTAAAGCCACGCAACAGGAAATTAAAATTAATGAAAATCAATGAAGAGACAATGACAGCCATGCTTTCTGTTGGATATCAACTACATCATCTGGAGCAAATATCCCATTTGCTTGTAATTTGTTTATATCCAAGGTGCACTTCCTCATAGAAAGTAATTGTTGCCTGAGTGGTTAGAACGTAGATTGGCTCTACTTATCATCCATTATCCAAATACATCACCCAGTAAGCAAGATTAAGTAGGAGAACACCAACTTCATACTCATAGGCAAGTCTGAACTCAAGAATTCAGTAGGACTGAGGTCCTATTGTGAAGAACATAACTCCTTTCAGAAAGCTTGCTTGCCATTAACACATATAAATTGACAAACCTTTCTCTACTCCCAGAAATCGCTCCTTTTGTATTTGTCTGTATTAGGTATTACTTATAATACAGCATTAAGCACTGGTACTTATAGCTTTCTGAATAACGGAAATTACATATGAAGTTCAGATACCCACTACCAGGCATCTTACATCATCATCTATGCACCAACAATAGTCCTGTTGCAGTAGCAGTGTAAAATCGAGCATTTTGTACTGACACAAGTAAGGAGGAGATCCAAAATGTCTTTGTAGAAAAGTAGACTCTGAAAACACATGTTAAGCCAACTTCATACCTGGTTGAGGTGCTGAGTATGATGAGTTAGGGTCCCCGTAATGCCCATAATGAAGTGAAGGACTAGGTGGTCCAAAACCTGCGGAAAAGCCTCCTATCCCTGGCTGGGATTGGGAATATGGAGGAGCTGCAACATAACCTTGTTGACTCATGACGGCAATATTCTCATTCCAAGAATTGGGTCCTTTTTAAGAATCTGCAAAAGAGAAAGTGACACATGCTACTACTCTTCACTCTCTGTGCATTATAAGAGGCTATGAACTGTGTTCCTAAAAAGACAAAAGTCACAACTGATGGCAAAAAAAGCACCTGGAAGTCTGGCAAAAATAGTGGTTTTGTTTGCTTCCTTGGTTAGTTTCCCCAGTACTACTGCATACTGCATGAATTTAAACAAATCACTGAATTAATCCAAATGGGATTCACCTGTCCCAGGCCCACAGAGAGAGAAACTGTAAGTGATAGATATGTAGGTAGAGAAAAACTCAAAGGAAAGTCTCAAACTGTTCCCTTTACTGGGAAAACCTAGACTTGAAAAAGACACTGTGAGTCCTGCTACCCAAATAACAGACATCTCAATGAACATACTGAAAAATCAGGAAAGGCTGAGTGATTAGAATATGAAACTCCTCTAAGGAAATCCTTCTCCTGTGCTAGTATGCCTGTTTTTAGAGCAGTATGGAACATGGCACCAGCTTTTAATCAAACCTTCTTCATCAGCTCCATTACAAGCAAACGAGGGAAGATTCCCTGTGTATGATACTGGTAAAACAGTATATAAAGTACAAGAGAGATAGAACAAGTACTTACTACATCTCTGGAGTCCCAAGAACACAGGTCAGGCATCCTCAAAGAACTAAAGACACATGATATAAACTAGGATTTTAGATGTTAAGTGTTCCTTTGAAATAGGTTTCCCAACCATCTATACTTCATCTTCTTAGGACTGAGCCATGGACTCAGCTTTGAGTATGCAAACTGGATTAAAGCAAATCGGGAGTTGTGCTGCAGAAGCACGCACAAAGGCATCTCAAAATTACACGCAGCGCCAAGATCACAACAGGCAAATTAATGCTGCACTAGCACATGTCAGCAGAGAAAAGCTATCCCTATCAGAAAATATATCTCTAGACTTCTCAAATTAAGCATACACTTCTGGGAAAAAAAAAAAAAAGCAAGCAACAGTTTTACTTATCTTCCATGTCAGACATGAAATCACTTTGAGCTGGGCCTAGCCCTCCTCACGCATTAGTCGTACAATCCTGTAAGCCGCACATAAAATTCCTCAGTCGCAGCATTAAACTGCTTCAGACAGATAAACTTAGAGAGTTGTCTTCTATTTCTTAGTTAATAAGGTAAACGTGGGAAGAAGAAAAAAAGTTTAAACAAGAGAGGCTTCTTGCTGCCACTCATACTTTCCTCCTTCCCCTGCTCCCATCGGAAAAGACGTGGCAGTACGAGCTTTAGTTGCTCCAAAAGACAGTAAATCAGCACTAAATTACCTACATACTAGCATAAACACATATACCTTTTATATCTACATAAAGGAAGAAATTTCCACTTTGAGGCAGCTGCAACAGCCAATACCTTTAGCTGTGACAGCATCCAGGGGAAATGACTTCCTCCACAACTTCCTCACACAAAAAAAATCTTGCCACGTCAAACTTCCCACAGACAGTATAAACACACAGAGGTTGTGCTGAAGAGGGACAGGAACCACAGGCAAAATAGTGTAGATTTAATAAACACAGTTCTAGATTCTAATTAACATTGAGCATATTCAATCCCTTCATATACACATACCAACACACAATGAACCTAGTTTGGAGGCAACACCCAAAATATCAATAGAAATCGATCACCTAAGGTGGTTTCAGCAACCAGGTTCTGACAAGAGACATATAGATTCATGGTGGAAATCGCATGAGAAAGATCAGAGGATCTGCTAAACCCAGATCTTGCCCTGGTTTTGTTTACTACAAGTGTCACCACACAGAAGGACGTGAAAAATTCTTCTCCCTGTCTCAACACTAGTTTACCTTACACCCCATAGCCTGAAGAACAACATTAACACAAACACTTCTCCATGATTTAATTTACCACTATTACAGAACAAGTAGTCATTTTTTTTTCAGAGTATTGATGAATCTGTGCAATGCTCTACAGCAATGGTATCTCTAGGAAGAGGTAAAATTCCACTATGTGCATACAGAAGTAGGATAATAGAATAAAAAATTGAGCACCACATTCTCAGTTAACTGAAAAATTATTAACTTTACATTTCTTCAGATACACTGTGTTTGGTAACACATCATCTAGGGAAAGGCGCTATCCCTTCCCAAGGCATGCTGCAACCTCAACTTGGAAAATCCTCTTCAGGGTGTGTGTGTGTGTGTTCATCTGCACACAATATATACACAGAATGGAATATAGCTAGATGCATTTTTTTTAAAAAAAACACATTTTGAAATAAGCTATGAAAGCATAAGCTTAAATTTACTCCAATGCAGTGAAAAATCTGCACCCAGCTCACCCCCGTTAACTAACGATCTTAAATACCTATACCAGTGTAACAGGTCTCCCCATCCGGTCGGCCCTATGGCCCTGCTGGGCGCAGAACGCGTGTGCCAGCCCCCGGGCACAGCAGAGCGGCGGGCGGGTACCTGTGCGCTGCCCCCCGCGCCGGCCGAGGGGCAACAGGTGGGCCGCAAGTTGCGCGGGTGGGATGCACGCACGTGGGATGCACACAGGTAGGATGCACACTGCCCCGGCTGCCGCAGTGCGCCCAAAGCCTCTGCCCTCTCCCACCGCCCCTCGGGCTGCCTCTGCCGGCGCTCTCCCGCCCGCCCTGGACCGCTCCCCGCGAGGGGCACAGTCGCGACCCCGCCGCTCCCGGGGCTGCTCACCTGGGCAGTGCCCGCCGCACCTGCAGGGCAGCGGCCGGAGTCGCCCCGCGGGCTGTGGCGCCGGTCTGGCTGTGCCGTTGGGACCGTTACCTGGGGCCGCGCGCAGCCCCCCAACCGCTCGCGCGCGCCGCCGCTCGGGAACACGCGCTCGCCCAACTGCCACGTCTAAGCCTGCCCGCGCGCCACCGCCTCTCGCTCCCCCACCCCGGGCCGGGAGCGCGCTCAGCCCCGTGGCAGCGCATGCGCAGTGCGCGCAGTGACGCCGTGCCCGCACCAGCAGCCGCGGGGGAGGGGAGCGGGGACGGTGCCTGGACCCTCCGCCGGCCGGGCAGGGAGGTGGCGGCTCCCGGGCCCGCGTTGTTGTTGGAAAGCCTGATTCTTCCCGAGCCGTTTTGGTTTTGGGCACCACCGCCAAGCGGGTGCAGAGCCGGCTCATTGCAGCCAAAGAGAAGAGCCGCGCTGGCGGCGGTGCCCGCTGAGCGCCCCCGGGAGCGGGTTCAGAACGGGAAACGGCTCAGAAAACAGCTCGGGGCACGGACTGCAGGACTGACGTGGCTTCCCAACTAGAAACACACCGAGTAACTCGATTAGATCGGCTAGAAACCCACACGCACGGTACCTACCGTTTATAGATGTTATTATCAATTCATTTTCCCTTCTGTGTTGGGCATGAAATTCCTCTGTAAACATAGAAGTGCCCTAAAAATATGATACTTTTCTCATATGTACCTTAAAACACCTTTTTATCTGTGGCTATATATGTATGTAAAATTATGCCACGTGAATGTCTAGAGTGAAATACAATACAGGTACAACCTGTTTGCATACTCTGGGTTTAGTTACTGTTCAAGTACATTTAAAAATTCTGCCTTGGTTACTGGATAGAGTCAATGTTTTTCTAATTAACAAAGTAGAAACACAGGAGTAACGTGAGAAAGATGTATTGGTAAAGTGACTGTTCTTCCCAGTCAAAAAAACCGACCCTATTTCCTGTGATATTAAAGTAAAAAATAATAATTAAAAAAAAAGTGGCAGAGGATTAGTGGGGGAAAAAAGTTATTCAGTTAAAGACTGCATCATAACTTATATGCATCTGGAATTCAGGCTTCACAAGCTTTCTTATCCCTCGAGTGTTCTACAACCTTAAAAAAGCTTTTGAAAGTAGTAAACAGTTTTAAATGGTGCTAAATCTCAGTATCTGTTGCCTCAGACAAGATTGTCAAAAGCATTCATTACCACACAAAATAATTCTGAAAAAAATCCCAGTGCCTTTGAAACAGATGTGAAGTTGAAGGTACACAGGGGTGTCCTTTACATGGAAGACTTGGAAGAAGGCTCAAGCAAGCAAATCAAAGTGGGCAAGAACAAGTCTTGACCTGTCTTCACGTTTTCTGTCCAGGGCTGGATTCAATACCAAGTAATATAAGCTGCTTTTCTACATCTTATTGGAACCGATGCTGTTGGATATGTCAGAGCAAAATACACATACAATTACCTTCAGTTATGCACAATTATTTTGAAATACCTTGCCACTGAAGAAAATAATGGCTTGAAGTTTGGACATTCCCTATTTTGTTGTGGAGACAGGCAGGTCACTGTCCCACCAGTCCTGTTGTGTCTGGCTGGTAGCTATTAACAGTAAGCAGCTGTGGATAATTCAGCACTGAGGAACCGTGCACTTACTTGGCCACTGAATACTTACTATCAGATTTCTTCTCCCTGAAATCAGCTCTAGTGAAACCAAGAGATGAGATCAGCAGAAGATAGCACGGAGAAGCTGTGAGGGTGTCAGCTTTTCCCCTGTTTCAGAAACACTCTGGAAATGGATCAGGATGCCTCTTTTTTTGAGGATGCAGCTTTGCTTCCATTGTCAATTACCCTGGAACACAGAGGAAAGGCACACAGCATGTCATGCTCCAGGATGTTTTGAAGCTACAAGTAGTATTTATCTACAGTTTCTGCCTATAACATTAAAAGTAATTTAAGGTTCTCCATTTCAGAAATGTGGAAACATCATTAAAGATTTAAGTGCATTCCTGGTCTGGAAAGGAATTTCATAAAAATGAGACTGCAGGATTGCTAAGGTGTTCTCATTTTAATTATATAATTTTAATTAATAAAAATCTGACCATCAGGCTGGCTTCTTCTCTATCATCATCAATAATGAAGATCTTGTAGGTTAAATTACCTTTCTTAACAATCAGTTTATCCTGAAGTTGTACCTATGCAGTGCTGCTGAAAACTAATGTGATTTCATATATTTCAGACTTAATCTGGAGTTAGCACTGGTGAAGTAAATTGAATAATTTGTCTATATGCTTTTTTTCATCTATATTAAAAAAATAGCAAATCCCCTGCCTCTAAAATCTCGCTTTTCAAGTTCTCATTAGATTTTTTTTCTATTAGTTCTGAAACAAAACAAATAGTCCTCCATCAGCTTGGGTGGTTATTGGTTATGGAACCAATACAGGCTTTATAAAAGGCTAATTCAAATCTTTCAGAGGCAAATACTCATTTTAAAAAAATCATTATTTTTATCATTTGGGATTGATCTGTTCCCTGAAGTTACTGCTGGAGGCCTGTAGAAGCCCTTCATGGACAAACTGTGCAGAATTCTTGTCTGTGTCTCATAGCACATTGCATTAAGACAATGTGTGCTTCAAGGAAACCTAAACCCTAACCTAACCTTTTCATTTAGAGGATGTCTTTAAAATAAAGCCTCAGCACAAGCTCCCAGGAAGAGTCAGAACACCATAATGATGCATTTGAGATACGGACGTGTCTTTCTCACTATGATAGGTCTAGTAAGGCTTTTGTAACAGTTAATGTTGATTGTGTTAACACAAACCTGTGACAAGACAAATATCAGCACTTCAGTGATGTGTGGATTTTTCAAAAAATCTATATATGTATTCTAAACCATTTTCTGGGGGAAGACACAGACAATATTCGGTACATTCATTAAATAAAAGACTATTTCATCACAAGGAATAGTTCAGAAAACTCCAAAGATTCTACATTTTAAAAGACTTTTTTTTTTGCGGACACTTTTTTCTCTATTTGATGTGCGTGTCCTGCAGACAAAGCCACAGGTTTGCTTTCACACAACATAGAAGGGTCCTTAAAGCTGTTTGCATAAAAAGATTACTTTCTTTTCCTCTTTTGCTGACATATAATCACTAAAGTATTCTTCAATGTTTTGTCTACTGTCTAGTTAAGATCTATGGAACACAGTTTACAGTTCAGTGTAAAAAGCTTTACCAGCAAAATGCAGATTAATATTTATAAAAGTTGAAAATGAAAGCAAATGCCTTAGTAAAAAAGAAGCAATCAAATTTTGAATGAATTATGCTTTTCCTGAAAAAAATAGTGTGACTGTGAGGTCAGATTTAAAAATGCTACGTGAAGAAAAAGGAGAGATGTAATATTTCAAGAAACAGAACATTACGGTAAGAAGAAACACATCAGTGTTGTGACTCACACTTCTAATATAAAAACTAAGCACAATAGAAACATAAATAGGGGTACAACAGAAGTGAATACTGGCATTTTGATTAAGCAATTTTGATGGCAATTAGAAAATATTGGAGTTCACCCTTCAAACACTGCCCTATATAAAATGAAAACACAGAGAGCAAAGATTTCTCAGAAGATAAGACTGATGTAGATGCTGTTATTCAGGGAAAATATTAATAATACAGTAATGTTAAAATCCTGTAACTGGTGATAATAGAAAATTGCTATAGTGACCATCCTCTGTCACCAAGTCATGTTTCAGCTCAAGCACAGGGACACAATAGAAGATTTAATTCCTTACTTTTATACATTTTTTTAATTTTTATTTTTCAAGAGCAGACACTAATTAAGCAGGTAGGGAGTCAGAGCACCCAGAACCAAAATCAGGTCTGGCCATCCAGGGGGACCACTGGGACACATTTAGGGATTGTGGAGCACATGGATCCTGCAGGTGATTCTCTTTCCCTCCTGCCAAGTACTGACCTCCCACTCCACAGTGCTGGTAAAGGCTGTTCTACCTCTCAGGCTGCTTCCGTCACACCATACACAAAGAGATCCTGACATTAAAAGAGATCCATGCATTAAAGTTTCCAAAATATTTTTAGGTGAGCAGGAGGGTAAATCCAAATCCAACTAATAAACTTACAGTCTGAATTCATCTGCAAATTAATTTAGATCCAATATTACTCTCCATTGCCTGCTGTAAACTGAGTGATTTTGTTGCACTTGTACAGTTGCTGGCAGCTTTTGAACAGCTGCATTTTTCCACCCTAGAAAGGGTTGCATTTTGTTGTATTCTGCAGAGGAGAGGAAGGACCAGGAGGGCATCCCTCCCTCCCTGCCCCAATCCCTTTGAACATCACTGGCAACCAGTAAGTCCCCAATGACAGAACCTTTTGTCTTCATCCTGCCTAACTCCCCCAAACAGAGCACCACAAGAGGACTTTCATTGCCGACCTTGGAGAGTGTTGGTAAAGTTTACTGGCATATTTGCAAAACAAAAATTTATATTTACAAAAGAAAAATTGTATGCAAGTGAAATAGTATTTCATCTTATTATTTGCCTAGGAGATACTTGGTTTTGTGAAAAGGCCACTTCCCTTAAAGCCAAGCTCCTGATTTCTTGTTAGATTGGTCCCTATTTGCTAAAATAACTTCTTTTGCTGAAACTCAGTAAAACAGAAATTATTATAAAATGCTCTGTGTTCCACATGTGATAAGTTCTATGCAAGTCACACATTACAGAAGCAAAGTTGCTTTAGAAAACTGTAGCTGCTTTCTTTAAAAAAGGCTTTCTGGGTAGTTCAAGCCTCTGGATTTTTCAGTATCTGCAAACTGTGCGGCTCCTCTGCCTGCTCTCACTGGTTGTTGCTATTTTGGCTTTCTAATGAAATCAACATTCTGGCAACTTGATCTGGAGCATTTACAGGAGATAGATACAGTGTTCTGAGAAAACCGCTGTGATGTTTCAGTTGGGGAATTTCATTATCTTTTTTTAATTAATTTAGTACTGTCTTTAAGATGCATGAGAGGGGAAGATTGCACTACCAGTTCTTGAAATACCCAGGACTTGATTAGCCTGTCATAATTGCTACAAAACAAAACGTAGCATAAAAACAAAGATGAGAACTTCTCATTATAATCTGATGAATAATGTACAATATACAAAGCATTGTGAATAAACATTAAGCCACCAGACTAAGAAAGGACAGCAGAAAGTTATGTGATCCTTTCCATGCTTGCTTGCTGAATGTATGGAATTTCTCAAACTTAGATATATTTCACTTTTCCATTCAAAAGCATCTGAAGTAGCTTTACTCTCATTGTCTTCTGTTTTACATTTCCTGTTCATGTATAAAATTTCTGATGTGTTGTGGAGTCTTGCTATAGATAAGTACTCAAATAAGCTTACTATTCATTAAAAAAAAAGTAATGTTGAGTAAGAAGTAGGAAACCCTTAACAGCAAACTAGCTATTTGACTGACTTACTCCGTTTTGGAAAACATACGATGGATTTACAGTCTGTTTTTTTCCTTTCATGCAGTTAATAACGCAGTTGCATTTCAGCCTGTTCTACTGACCATTCAACACTCTGAGTCCTACTGTTAGTAAGTCATATTTGTTCCATATAATAGGTTGTGTACTGCAACTCATGTGATATTATTTCCTTTCTTTGATCAGTTGATATTGCAAGCAGAATAACTTTTCTATTTGTTAGTCTTGACAAATACTCGTAACTATTGAATGAATCTGTTACATAAGAAAACCAGCTCTTCAAAACCTCTAAGAAATTACGTAAGATGCAAATACTTTTATGTTTATTCACACTCACATTCACTGTGCTTCTGCATACACCACCAATAATGTGGGAGAAAAAAATCTACCTGAGTGTGGAAAAATCACAGAGGTACTACATACCAGTAAAGCATTTCTGTCATTTGTAAAAATATCAGTATTGATGACAAGCTATTTTTCAAAATACTGCTTTTGCACTATTTGGATACCTTTAGTATCAACTGTTCGATGCCTTCTCCACCATCAACAAAAACAAGCATCAGATTTAAATCAAAGAAAATCAGTTTTTTTTTTCTTAATGTCACATTACTGCAACAAAGGGGTAGGAGATGCAGCTGGCGTGAAGAAAAACCACAAAGGATAGGAGCAAAATTCTATATTACACTTGATGTCAAAGGACGTGTTCTAGGTTTGCTTTGTGGAGGCACAAAACCCTCTTGTTCGGGATTTGCAGACACTGGCGGATCCGTGCCAACACCAGCTAGGCAGCAGATGATCACCAAGGGCAGAAGCCGGCCTGTACCAAAGCCAGAGGAGCTAAGAAGCCTGGAACCGCGTTCCTGGCAGGAATATGCAGCACAACAGGAAAGGATGTAGGATCAGCAGGGGTTAAACATCAAGGTGTTTTTGGAGGGCAGATTTTTCTACTATAATCTGCTCCATTTGGAAAGCAATTAGCTATGGAAGCAGAGCTGGAATTCTTGTTCCTATAGCCAAGGAAACAGACGTTTGGGTTGCTTTGTAATTTATTGCAGTTGTTTGCATGGGAGGTGAGATTTCATGCAGGGAGGTCCTTGCTGTATCATCTTTGTTGTTACTGTTTCTCTGGTAAAAATCTAAACAGAACCATCCAGATGTGAAGAGCCAGCAATGCTGTTAGACTTAGACAGATGTAACTTGATGCCGTAGCAGCTCTATGCGCGGTCCTTTTGCTAAATGATGTAGTTCAAACCACTAACATCAGACTCACTGGGGAAGTCACTTCACTATATTTGTAAAGTGAATGGTAGAAACTGCTTTACAAAATTTATAGCTTATTTTGTGGTACAGAGGAAAAGAGGGAAGAACAGGGTACCATGGGTGCATTCCAACTATCAAACTACAAACCAAGATTTTCAGAACTTCAAGCAGATTTCTCAAGGTTACACTGTGCTTTATTTGCCATTCTTGAAGTTGGGAAAAAATAATAAAGTGTGACTAGTTCTAAAATTCCAACCCATCACGCAGTATCTAGCCTAAGAATCCACATTAGGGATTAGATTTTGAAGCCTTTACCTTTACTGGTGAGGAACTGCTCATGCCTCTTACAAGTGTGGGCAGAGCTTTCCTGTCTGCCCTTGGAGGTAGCTAATAATTATAGATGACTTGTTTTTTCATTTCTTTTCACTAAGAACTTGGTATTACTGTTTCATAGTACCTTTACCACTCCATGTTTGTGCTTTCAGTCAGCAAAACCCTCTTTAGATTGCAGCACAATGCAGAGTTCCTCATGCAATCAAAACATCTGGATTATATTAATTTCTGTTGTAGGACGAGAGAAATTAGATGGGAAAAAAATGAAGAACAATCAGGTTTAATGAATGTTGGCTGAAGCCATGCACTTGAACCTTCCATTGATATATTTCACTTGCTTTGTCTGTCATTTTATACCTTTTTTGTAAATTCAATCCTTTCCATGTGGCTGTTTCTTGTTGCTTCTGAAGTCAGGAGAACAAAAAGCAGGGGTAGGAATTAAGCATATATGTATTTTTCTGCTTCTGTAAGGTTTGGGGAAAATGATGTTTAGCTTTGCAATTACTGAGTTGTAGTACTATGACACAAGGAATGTTATTAGGCAATGATTTGCAATAATAACATATCCTACGTTGCCTCACATTACCCAGTTTGCAGAAGCTACTTTGTAAAAAACACCTAATTTGAAGGAATATATTCAAAGAAGCCATTTTCACTTCATTTGGAAGAGACTGTATGTTATGTCTTCTTAAGTGGCATGGCTCTTATTATACCTTTTGTTCCATTAAACTAGCCATACATTTACAAGTGTGGTGTTTTCTTCCAAGTAATTAACAAAGAAACAAACAAAAAAACCACTGTCTGGTGTTTTTTTTTTTTTGTGTCTTTCTTTTTTCTCTCCCTGCTGATTCTCCCATTTGGCTAAAATCACATTCTACAATAAATTGGGTAGCTTATAAAATTGTTGACACAGATTATATAGTTAGAATCTACTAGAAAGCTGTTAAACAGGCATTTTTGGGGAACTAGCTTATGTTAATTTCATGTGAAAAAAAATGGATAGGAAAAAAAATGAAATGCCTAAAAAGGAGGAAATCAGACCATCTGGGTATTTACAGCAGTAAAATGCTGCTCATAACTTAGAGATCATGACATCTCCTTTCCTTCTCTCTTTTCCTCATTACCAACGGATGGGTGGAAAGGTTTTCATTATTAAAAAAATCCACAGATACAGAATACGATTGTAGGAAACTTTAGGTGAAATGACAGCTTTTCTTTTATTGTTGAATGAAATAAGAACATATGTCTTATTTATTCTCACGTTTGTGGAATGTCTTCTGAACTCAGCTACTGAACAACTTGATTTAAATTTGATTTTATATAAATCCACTTATAGTAAAACTGTTCAGAATCCTTATGGTTGTTACAATGAGAAATGAAAATACATGGACAAATGACAGTAGAAGAGGCAAACAAAATTAAAAAGTAGTCACCAAGACCAAGACCTTTAAAGGAATTCAAGGCTGAAATAGCTGACTCTTACATAAAACCGTTACCTGAGATTAGAGAGGGTCATTTTTTAACAGAAGTGTTCCAACAGAGATTCAGAAAACAACAAGCCTGTCAGCCCAATATCTATACAAAATAAATAGGTGGAAGCTATAATATGGAACAGTGGACATCTGGATAAATATGATTTATCTGGGAAGACTTAAAAAGGTTTTCATAAAAGGAAGCCCTGCTTCACAAACATAAGATAGTCCTTTGAGGGGATCAAAAAACATGTGGATAAGGGTGTTCTGATTGATCTTGGATTTACAAAAGGCTTTCAACAAATTCTTTCACCAAAGGCTTTTAAGAAAACTAAGCAGCCATACCATAATGTGGCTTAGAAGTATAAGGTGATATACACAGGGAAAAAAAAACCCAACACATTAATTCACATATCAAAAAATGAGCTTTGAACTGAATATCATCAGAGAAGATTTTAAGATTTTGAAATATAGTTCTAAGAAAACAAACTCAGCAGCATCTGAAAATGAAAATCAGGTGTTAGCAATGTTTGGGTTAGCAACTATAGAACAAAATAGATGATATTATAATATTATCATATAAATCCCACCTTTTTAGTTGGAAGACTGTGGCGTTCCAGGCCCCCATCTCAAAAAGCATATAGAACTATAGAGGCTGTAGAGAAAGGCAACAAGGATAATGAAAGCTATGAGACAGCTGACATATAAAGAATGACTAATTATTCTGTTCTTCTTTCCTTGAAAATAGATGACTAAGATGGATATATAAGAGGTCTATAAAATAAGTACATGGAAAGTGTGGCTGGGAATTGCTTGTTCACAGTTTCCTCTGATGCAAAAAGCAGGAAACAGCAAATGAAATGGTAGGATCCAGAAGAAAAGGTGGTTCTTTGTGTCACAATGTAGTTAGGGATGCCTTCCTACAATAAGATATAGACACTGAAAACTCTGTGGGCTCAAGAGGAAACCACATGGGAAAATTAATGGAAGAGAAATTCACAACAAAGTATACAGGAACTGCATCCAGCTGAGGAATACTGGAGTGGAAGTCACTGGAGGCCACCTGAGGAAAGTAGTGGACATCTTTTTCCTAAGCAACCATTTTTCACTCTCTATCGAACACAACATTTTAAGGTAGATGGCCTCATTTTGGTTTGAGTATGGCAATTCTTAGTTTATCACAGCTCATCAAGGCTAATGTGCTAGAGTTTTTGACTGGCAGTTCTTGAAAGCAGAGGAGGAGGTGGGAGTTTGACCTGGATTTTTTTTTTCATACAGATCTCATCACAGAAGATCAGCTTCAAGCCAAAGCTTTACCCGTATTTGGGCACAGATGGATGTTGGGTAAGTTCTGGCATTTGTCGTTTGCTGAGTTTACAAAGTTATTTTTTGTGACACAAATATTTTATCAGTTGTTGCCTAGAATTGGATCTGTAGGTTTTAGTGAAATGAAGGAGATGGTGGCAGTGGTTAAGTGGCTGTGGTTGCCATTAGCTTTAAATTTTTCAGTGGTCTTGAAAAATTACCTCAGAATTACTGCAATTTATTAATGCTATAGAGACCATTTAGAGACCAAAATGTCATAAACTCCATGAATGACTCCACTTTTATCTTGATGTCCAGATTCTGACCAGCATTTAGAAATCCCAAAGGATGCAGAGAATGTACAAGATAAGACTAGCATTAAAAAGCAAGATATGCTGAGGCATAAGCATTTAAGTCACATATGGCAAATGGGAGTTGTTAATGCCTATGGAGCATTATTAGTTAAAGATTAGAACATAGGAAGCTTTGGATCTCTCCATGATGGGAATAGTTTAGTTACAGACTTCAAATGTTTTTCTTACTGAGGGGCAAGCAACAAATTCTCTCTCAGAAGAAAAAAACCCAGCAATTTGTCTGGAATTGTTGTTATAGAAGCCCTTCAACATACTGACTAGAAAAAGGTTATCTTTCCTGTCTTTGTTCTCCTGTCAGGACCACAATTCCTGCCAGTTCAAGCAGAGTCCTGAATGCATCAGGTTTAAATGTCCTCAAAGCTTTTTCATTATACTGGGTTAGTGTTAGTTGAAGTTTTGGGTATTTTTTTAATATTACATTATTTTCACAACTTGTTCTGGAGTAATTAGTACTACACAATATATACACAAACTCAGAGGAATAAAGAGCATTTTTCCTTGGAGAGCAGAGATGTTACAGCACCAATGATGTTCTCTGTTGTTGCCATTACCTCCACAAGATGATTTAACTTCTAGAGCACCATGTAGATTTCACAGATTAGAAGCCAGTAGAATATTAAGCAAACACTAAAGCATTCAAATTTAAGGATCCAAAAAACTAGCTCACAATGTTGTAGACAACTATTAATTTTGCATTTAAGATATATTTCTCTAATGTTTTACACGGTGATTTTAGCCCAAACTATTGGCATGATTTTGCTGTCTTTTGCTATGACATGATCAAATTTAAAGTGCTTTTCTCTGCTTTTTTTTTTTTTCTTTAGGATGTCAAATAGATAGTGGAGCATTAACTTCAAGGAACACCAACTACTGATACTTCAGCAGTTGTATGAAGACGTTTCATCAATTTCATACAACAAAAGCAAACAGATCCTGGTCTTCTGACTGGTTATCTTTTCAGCTGAGCAAGGATTAATCAAGATTGTTCTGTTTTATCATATTACACAGTTCTGTTATATGGTCAAAGGAGTTAAAAACATCTACATCTAGTACAAATTCTCATCAAATAAATGACCATCCAAATGCAGAGGTGTTTTTCCCTATTTTCATTCTTTCCACAATAAGCATATGAAGTTCAGAAACAGGGATCAGATTTGATTATAACTTTATACCAAAATCATAAAAGCTTGACTACTTTTTCCAGCCATAATATTTAACAGAAGATCTTGTCTCTATCTTGATACTTTGCCTGTCTTTAAAGAACATTGCTGTAGTGTAAGGAAGCATCATGCCAGGGATACTGAACTGACAGACACACAGGCTTAAAAGTTCAAAGCCTCAACAGTTCCCAGCTACTTAGATGCAAAGTCATGTAACACAAATGCTGAGCGCTTCCTGTTGCCCTGACATCTCTGAAAAACTGAAAACACTTCGTACAGGGACCTTGCTGGAATTTAGGCTGTAGAAATCTGGCATGAACCCCCAGCAACCTGGGTCTCAAAGCAAGAAGTGTTTCAGAAGCTGGTCTAGCCATTAAAGAGGTTTCTGCCCACTTGCTCAACACTTCCTTAGAACCAGCTTAGTTCAGAATGCAACATGATTTAAGCCAAACTAACTGACTTTCTGCTGAGGCGAGTAGAAGCATTTACACTGTCAATTGTTAACACTCAGCGTGGGGAATATTCATACCTTGCTGAAGAACAGTCGCCTTTTAAAACACTTCAACTACACCTGCAGGAGCTCAGCTGTTTACAGTCTGCATTACCCCAAGTCAGCAATGGGGAACAGAATAGAATTCAGGTCTTGTAAGGCTAATTAACTTCTCACTGACACTGATGCTGATAGTGAGGTTCCCCTTTATTAACATAGTGCTAATCATCTGTTGATAGCATCACTACAGAGATCTGATGCTTTATTCCTTTCTGGTGGGAAAGGCAACAGGCTGCATAAGAACAGGTATTATTAGGATCCAATAACGGTTCAGGTCATTACTAAATAACACTGCACACTAAACTGTATTAAGGCTAGAAAGCACCAGCAAAAGAAGCAATTCCAAGGCAGGCAAATTATAAAACTTTTTTTTTTTTTTTTTTTTTTAAACCTACAGAGCTGCAGAAAGTGCATGTGGGGGTAGACAAGAACATTGTAAACTCAGCTTTCAATCTAAGTGTTATCAGTTATTTGGAGGATGTACACGATCTTTCACTTGAGATTCTGCTTTCTTCTTTGTTTGAAGTATGAATGCAAGAAATGGGTAAATTAGGGTTTAAAACGTCTGGCACCATTTACTAAAGTAAACTTACGTCCTGAATTATCACTGGGAATTGTACACTTCTTTTTGCTGTTGTTTTGATTTAGCTGTCACGAGAGTCATGTTTAAATACAACCTTTTCTGCCTCATGGCTGAGTCTCTTTGTGTGCATTTCCTCAACGTTACTTACTTTACTTTGAAGGTGGGCTGAGCGTAGGAATCTGACGAAAGAGTGGGCTGTGCCCTTGATCCGAGGGAGCTTACATTCTTCTGAATGACTACATTCGCTAGTGCAGTACACAGCAGCGGCAACAGTGTGGTGCTCTGCGTCTCCAGCTCTGCCTGGCAGACAAATCTCAACCTCTCCGAACATCTGCAAGACAAATTTTTCATGTTCTTCTGTCAGTGAATGCTGCCTAACTGCACCAGGAAAATGGGCACAGGGGATTATCTCTGCATTGCTATGAGTGGAGGGGCGCCTTGGGGCTTTAGATTGCAAGGTGGCAAGGAGCAAAAGCAGCCTTTGCAAATCGCCAAGGTAGGATCACGAGAGAAAGATGTTATCGGTGTTGAAGAGAATAGTTTGCTTAAATATATACTGCTTCCAGTGAAATGCTTGGTGTGGATCTTACAGTCATGCTTGTTTGAATTTGCTAATATGTTTTGCAGGGATTCTACAGGTGCTGCTTATGTTTGTTTGAATACAAAGGAATGATTACTTTTTTGGTAGCTTACAAATATTGCAAACATTTTCTTGAATGTTAAAGAGTTGAAACTGTGAAATTATGTGCGCCTTTCAGCTCCTGTTTGATTCACTGCATGTTTTTGAATGCACTCGCCATGTGGCAAAGTTGAGTCTCATATTATGAACACTGTTTCAGTTGTCTATTTATGATACCTTTTCTACTTTAGGCATAGAATAAATACAGCCGTATCATGAGAAAATGTTCCTACTATTTTGGGAATCCTGGAAAGCATTACACTGAGTTATCTCTGGTTTTGGAAAGTTATCCAGTCTTAGAAGCAGCTTTAATAGATGCCAGACATTCCCCTTTATATTTCATGAGCAACACTGAAAATTACAGAACACTTCATAAAATATCTGAATGTATAAAATGAGAGTGAAACAGCAGAAATTCAGAATAAATAAAAAATAAGCCTCTCAAGAACTGGTAACCCCAGGTTGCAAAAATAATAGTTTTTAAAGTAGTTTTGTTAAAAATCAGTGTTCACTCCATTGCAACAATGAAGATTTGTCATGGTTATTAAGGCTTATGTAACTGTATGGGGCTGCGTTCTGTTCTCCCAGACCAAAGGGACAAACTTTGTCCAGGGCTCCAAGTTCAGCAAAATACCACTGGCTGAAATGATACTGGAACTGATCATCATACAATGAATTCCGCCTTGCTAAATTCAGGGAGAGAGATTAAAACATGTCTTATCAACCTTTAGTATTTTGGTAATCCAGTACATTGAGTATTGACTTTTTTGTACTTTGAGATAGTATTTTAGCTGAGTAGTTTAGCTATTTAAGCTCTCTCTTAAGCTGTTGATATATTTATTAATTAGTTAAATTTAATTTACTGGATCAGTTAACTTTTTCACAAAAAGCAGAAACAGTGAGCCTACCTCATTTTACAAAAGAAGGTTCTTTTAGTTCCTCTGTCAAGAAAAGAACATCTTTCACTATTCTTTTCAATGATTTTGAGCCCATAATATTAATAATATTCAGTAACAGAACTATGATTTATTGAGTATGTGTGTATTTTTTCTCATTACTGTTAAGTTTTTTGTTTGTTTTTATATTTTGCAAAACTTGAACATGGTTTTTTCCTACCGATAGGCAACTGTTGCTTTGCAAGTAAAGCCTCTGATAATAGATGACAGTGGAATCCTGCCATCTAGTGAAAACTTGTAGCTAGAACTTACAAAATTATAAGTAACGGTAAAAGGCAAGTAGCCTTGCTTATGTAAAACCAAAAGTACAAAGCACGGTAGTTTGAACACAGGATTCTGACTAAACTTTAGGGTTTTTTGGATAAAAACGAGCTATACCTTCTTTTTTTTCCCTCCATATTCACATCCTAGACAGTGGCACCTAAGTTTAGGCTCTGTTCTATCACTAAAATTTGGGCTTTGAGATGTAGAGACGCAGTAATAGTTGTGCCTCACTTCTAATGGGAAAGCCACCATTAAAGCATATATAAATTTAGAAAATAGTCATATATATATTTAGAAAAAAAGAAAACAAGGAGCATGAGTTTGTTTTCTTGCAAGTGAACCCAACCAAAAGGCCACGTAATACAATACTTCAGAATACCCTTTGTAAGAGTACATGCCTATCAGCATATATATGTGTTATATACGTGGTGGTGAATTGGGTGCTTTATGAGTTCCAGATCATTCATTTCTCCACGCTTATGAGTTAGTCAGGATCAGTGAGATTTGAAAATTGACACTCGTACCTGGCTGAAAAGCTGAAATTCAGGGTTGACAGGCCACGGGTTCCTTTGGGACTCACCATGTGCAGGCTCCGCTGTCCCCCTGGGAAGCCTGGGCTCTCTGGGAGGTGCACGGCCGTGGGGCTCCAGCTCAGGCACCACCACCAGATTGAGGCTCAGCGAGGTAAGGGGGTCTGCAGCTCCACCGTCTGGGACCCTTTCTGGGGAGAGGTGATTTTTTCAGCTTTTATTCTGTTATCCTTGAAAACGAAAACTAGGAACACGCAAATGAATAAAGAATTACCCAACTCGTGCAGCGTAATTTTCCTACTGGCTCCAAAATCCAAAGGTTGTGTTTCCTTAAACACAATAAAAAATTGTTTTAGCTTCTCCACTGGTGCATATTAGTGTAGCTCCGTGGAACCAGTGGGTCATTGCCAATTTACACTAACCGAGACTTTATCACAAGTGTGTATTTGTGCTGGTGGTGCCTCAGCTCGCAGGAGCTGGGAAAGCTGCGGAGGGTCTGCTGGTCTGGCTGCAAACACAGCTCGAGCACAGCGCGGTCCCGGGCACGAGCAGGGCAGTGGTTGTGGTACTGATCTAAAGGGGAGAGGGATGCGAAATGGAGGGAAATGAGATAATATATGAAAACAGGATATCAAAATTCCCAATTCACACTTATCTACCCTTTCGATAAAGGAAACATACTGTTTTTAAAGCCAATGAAAGAAGTTACTGCAGTTCACTGCCCAAAGTAACTTTTACTAGTTTGGTTTATGTCTTTTAAAATATTATTACATTTATAAATATAAATAAATCAATATACATAACACCCCCCTCCACTGTCTGTTACCTGCCTCTTAAAGCACATATGCAAGTAGCATTCCCACTAAAATCAGTAAGAGTTTTGCCTGTAGTATAAAGTATTGTCTTCCATTATCATGCAACGTGTTAACAGAGAAACAGAAATAAACCTTTTGCCTTCCCCAAAAATATCTCAGTATCTTTTCTCGCCAGCACGTAAAATAGGAAATTTGCATTGGCAAATAATTTTACAACCATTAAATTAGATTCTAGACATTTGAGTAATTTGTTAGATGTGAGATTGGAACAAATTGATTTTTTTTAAGGTATCATAAAATATAATTTTGTTTGTCCATTCTTAACACTTAGCCAAAACATGTACATTTTGAAAACATTTGACTCCATTTCTGTAGAGGCAATACAAACTGTTTAACACCCCTCTTCCTCCCAACTTTGGCTCCATATATCAGCTTACTTCATTATGTCCACTAATGTTGTAAATGCTCCATAAAAAATTTACTTCCAGTTAAAAATAATGTGCATATTCTATATACTTGTCCACAATTGTTTTAAATACTCTGTCAAATGACATACTGTGCTAAGAGGGATACCTAGTAAATGAATGTTATTTTTTTTTTAAATGGTACTTTGGAGCATGAAGTGAAGGAAACCAGTGGTTGTATCAGTCGTGCTGTGTATGCACCAGGACACTGAGCCATGTCAACATTGCACTGTAGCTTTCCCAAAGCAGGAGACAGTTGGGAAATCTCAGTACAACACTGACCTTAGATGGCTAAGAATTCAAATATATAAGAGCAAAGTGACACGTGATGTTTCCACTGTGAGATGTATGAAAGAATGCTTTTTCTTATGAATATAATAGATTTTTTTTTTTATAAACTTCTTTGCCACTTTTAATTTAAAATATATTAAAACTGTGTGTACAAAGTGATGCATGATTTTCTGGACTAGCATTTGAAAGGAAGTCCTGTGAGTTTTTAGACTAATACTTAACAGCTATGTTATATATAGTGAAGCTAGATTCTTTAAGAAGCATCTTTTTTGCAACAAGTAATTTAAAGGAGTTGTCCTATAGATGATTTAGATTTATAATTCAATCATGATGTAACTCTATTAAATTACTTGGTTGCAACAGAGATTATTCTCAGCATATTCATTGCCTACACCACACAGCAATTTGCTGAGTTTATTGTTTGTGTCTGTCAAAGTCTTGCTAATTTAAATCTGGGAACTTAACTGAACGGTTCTAGTATTCGAGGGTGGTAAATTCCATTACGCAGAACTCTAAGCACTTCAAAGGAAATTCAGCCCTCGTTTTCCTATCAGTGTCCAAAAAGCAAAAATGAACAGATGTTAGAAAAAATGAACAGATGTTTAGAAATCTGTGCGATCACTTGTGTTGAGGGTTTTCATGCTTGAGACATGGGGGGAACTAATGTTAATGAGACCAGGTGCCTCACTGGTTACTGAATTCAGATCCTGTCAGTTCCAGAGGTACTCTGGTTTGTGTGCAGTTTGTACAGAGATATTTCTACATCCATACCCCTCAGCAAGAAAGATGTCTTCAAAGGGGATCATGTTCTATTTTATATCTGAGAGCTTACATCTCGATCTTTCCCTGATTCATCATGGCAGAACAACATGTTGTTGCATATGGAGAACCACAGCATTTTTTTAAGTGCTGACAGATTTTATGTACTTTTTTTGGCAACTTTTTTCAACTAAATTTTTAGAAAAATAAAATAGTAATATTTCTCTTACTTTGATTTCTACTATGTCAGTTTTCCAGTGCATAACTACAATTATGATGCCTATCCTCTAAAATGCCAAGTTATTTGAAATAATTTAACGGATCTTTTGAAACTCTTACCAATGTGATTTTGCACTCTGACAATTTTTGCTTTACTACAGACATTTTCTTATGTCCAAACACGCAAAATATCATGCAATTTTGCATTGTCTTGTAAATGATAACTGTAGTCTTAATTAAACCTATGAAATACTCGGATAATTCAGGGTTCAAATCCAATGGCCTCACTAGGCTTCATGCAAAATTTCTACCGTTTGTGACTGTTTCGCTGAATTCTGAAACAGACTTCTACTGCTGCAAAAAAATAGTAGTTTTACCTTTTGCTTAGTAATGGAACGTGACAACTGGCTCCCCGGTCCTTTTAGACTTGCGAACGTGTCCATCAAAACTCTCCGATTTCAATTCAAGTCTCAGTTTCATCATTTTGGATTCATAGGAACCTGAAACTGAAAGTGAAACTCAAAGACTTGGGAACAACTTGAACCAATAGTGTGAAAAGCTGATGTCTGAATGTGATTACTTAGTACTGGATGGATGCAGAGGTGGGCTCTGTTGTGGTAGTTGGATTTTCTCCCTGCATTTATCTGACACATTTGACACCTGCAGAACAACCCCAAGTGGCTTTCATCAAGTTGACCTTTATGCTTAGCGTAGTAGGAAAAAAAAAAGGATAAGTCATGTCAGCACAGGTATGCTTTTGGTCCTGAGGTAAGGCAAAGCATGCCACTGTCACGTGTGTGAGAGGTATGTAGCACACAATTGGCCCATCCACGAAGTACAGGGTGTTTCAAAAAGATGGACCCAATTTGAAATCACTATAACTCTGCAACCACGAATCGCCCATGAATGAAACTCTTACTCCCTGAAAGGGCGGGGCATAGAGTTTCAAATGATTATCACTTGATTACTCATTAAACTCTTTGTGAATATTTGTGTAATTGTAAGTTGTTGTCATCATGAAATATACTGCTTTGAAATTGGGTCCATCTTTTTGAAACACTCTGTTCTTCATAGATCGCAGAATCACAGAATGTCAGGGATTGGAAGGGACCTCAAAGATCGTCCAGTCCAATCCCTCTGCCAGAGATGCTGGGTTTAAGGAAACTTTCTGAAGTTCTTGTCATTGTCTTACATTGTCACCATTGGCAAATGCTTAGACTTCCAGGCAGAAAACCTAGGTAAGTAAAAGCTGAGATTCTGCTCACTACATTCTAACTGAGACATGATAGATATAGCTGTGTTACACCCCTGCTCCTAGCTCATTTCAGTGTGAAGTCATCCAGATGATTATAAACCATCAGTTGCTGAAGCAGTGGTTTTTTGTACCCCTGCTTGCCTGGGCACTGGTGACCTACAAGCACCATCCTTGCAGTCAGATGTAGGTAAGATAATGTTCTGTGTTTCAGATCATCTCCAGATGGCATTAAAAGTCACCTTGGAGGGGAGCTGGTGCTTTGGTGCCGTCTGCTTCTGAAAATATACTTGTTAATTCATAGCCAAGTAAGATCTTACTATATGCTACTGCATCTGAAATGAAGATTATCCAGCATGCTGTGTAAAGGCTCGGTGCTGAGTTAACATGACCCTGCTGGTATTTCCTCATTTGTATCAATTGACATTTTCAACAGAATTTGAACGCAACTTTATGATAATGTAGACAGAGCAAACCACATTTAAAACATGCTAGCTGAACTTTGGCAGCAAAGGAGAAGAGTCTAGAGTTAATCTACATGATTTTAAACACAACTTGCCTTACTTGGACTGTATTTAAAGCTGTTTGTTTAAATTTGCTAGCTAATACATTTCCAAACATAGTTTGTTTTTGCAGCCTGGACAAAATCTTATTCTCAAACTCACTCTTCAGGCCATCTGACACAGCTGGTATTTGCTGATATTCAGAAAACCCTGCAGGGCATATTTACATATTCTTTCACATAAGGAGTTATGTAGAAACTTGTGGGGTTTTTTCTGTCTTTTCTGGAGAGGATTTTGACTCCATTACAGGCCTTGACCCTTTTTAATAGCATTTTTGCACATGTTTATATGACAGAGTTCAGATTCTACTTAAGTAAATGACAAAACTTACATTGACAAACTGGGACGAAGCGGAGCTTTACAGAGGTTAGGTTAATTTATTTTGCAAAACAAAGGAACAAATTAAGTTTCCCAAACCTGTCATTGCTCTTGAGAGACATAAAAATTACGAGGAAAAAATTTCATACAGCTTTACCAGCAAAGGTTTACATGTACTTCCAAAGGTTAGGGGTCTGTGTTTTCTAGTTCCAAACTTTTGCATTCCGGCTGTTGTGCCAGTGGAAATGTTTAGTACTGAAGTCCCATCTAGTTGTTTAAAATCTGCTGGCTGAACTGGCACATGACTGTATACCCTGTTTTGGATCTACGGAGCTACATAACCAAGGTGGTTTTGGCATGCTTCCCACAGTATTTAGGAAAATACATGCATGCTTTGGGTACATGGTAGTATTCATTTGTACTTGTTTCCAATAGATACTTTTCCAACTCTCACGCTAGGAGAGCTTTCAATGGAATAGAATGCACAACATAATTCACACTGATTTAAACTAAACAAGCTAAAAAAACCCCACAACAACCCAAACAGTGTGCTCCTACTAAATTACATGAGTTGCTTTGTATAGAGTTTCACTTCATTTTTTAGGTTCTTTATTGGAAACATTTAAAATACACTGCATGACATTATTATATTTCATTGTTCTGTATTTTCTGCCATTGCATTCTTATTGTGAATATGAATGTAATAGTAAGACTTTTGGCCAAGTTCACAGTAAAATATCACAACAGGAAATGTTGTTTACAAACCCTTTAGGATTGTGTTGGATTTTTTGAGAGGATATAGCTAGTAATTTATGCATATCATGGAAGGACTTTCTTCCAAATGCAGAACTCGGTGTGCTTCATATTTACAGCAGAAATATTTAGAGCAGAAATTACTGTAAGGGACCATATTTCATGGGTTAAATGCTCAGCACTCTATAAAATGAGACTGATTTGGAGAGATGGCTTCTACTTTAAGAGGAACAATTCTGTGCACAGAATTAAATGTGGACAAAAATGATAACATTTAGATTGCAACCAGTACTTACAAGCACTGTTCATTGGCTGGAATGAAACTGGCAGTAAAAAAACCCCTGGATATCAGCTTGAAGGTTTTAAATTTCAGACCTAATGTACATAAGTTACACAGAGGATTCCTTTTCTGTAATTTTTCCCATCTGTCCCATTTCATTAGAATCTGTAGTCTGTATTCAGATTGGATGTTAGGACGAGATGAGCGCATATTTAGACTGAAATATTTTAGCATGCACCAAAACTGAAGTGCTATATTTTGGTTACCTGCCAATATAACATGGTGTTGAGCATGAAAGCCAAATATCTTCAAAACACATCAGCACCTTGCTCTCAGTAGGGTGCTAAGAACAGTGAAGAACTGGCTGCTTTATTTGTTGCTGATGCAAAAGGTAAATTATAATGAAAACCAAGCTCTAAGCTCACCGGAGCCAATGGGCTTAGACCCTGAGCTCTCTGTCATGTGCTGCAGTTCTGGACACAGCACAGGATCTTCTTTTCCTATTTAGCAGGGAAATACTGTCTACAAGGCTTATTTTTACTTCCACAAAACTGTATTTTGAATCCTTTAAGTTTCCTTCTTTGTTTGATATCTCCTTCCTACATCTGGGATGGGGCATCAAATGCATGGGTAACCTTTTGCTTCCAAAGAGTTATGTCATCCTGGACTGCATAGCTGTAGAATCACTATTTTATAAACTTGTCTTTTTGTAACTATATTTCAGAAATATGGTCCCATTTAGGAAGCTGGATGTTTTGGTTTTTATAAAACGCAATGGTGATGAGTCAAAACTATGAACAAAGTAGATAAGCTATGGTTTTCTGTACTGCTGGGTTCCTTTGATATGTTCTCTATACCATGAACTTATGGCATAAATTGCTACAATATCACATTTCAATAAAGTTTCTAAATTAGTACTCTCTGCCTAATACAAGGCATATCAGGAACTGTTTGTTGTCTGCAGGCAAAGGTGGCAAAGCTGAATCTTTGTTTTAAAAACCAAACAGCTGAAATTACTATAAAGGCTGCCTTAACTAAGGAGTTACATTTTTTCCCATGAACTCAATGGGAGCTTTGCCATTGACTTTAAAAGGCAAAGGATTGTTCCTTAGTATGTATAATATAGAGTAGTTATTTAATTAGAAGCAGATACCATGAATAAAAATCCTCATTGGGAAGGGTGTAGCAGATTTTGCTAGGGATCTACTTACTACAGTTTTCTGCGTCTAGCAGAAGTCATTCCCTTCAAAGGAACAAAAGCCCTTAGACTTCTGCGTATTCCAGTAACACTTCTAAATAATGTAATTTCTTTTCAAGTTATTTCATAATTGTATATTAATTTCCAGGCTGTCTTGGAGTCTTCGTAAGTACAAAGATACTCATTTGAGTTGAAGACATTTCAGTTTGCATATTTGTAAGAAAGTGAAATCATTACTAGTAATAGGTACTAGACAGACATTACTAGAAACAAGAGGTCATTTATTAAAAGACTGATACTGTATCAGTGTAAGCTAAGGAGAAAATTTAGACTATGGACATATCTCGCAGTTGCAAATGCTTACTGGTTGAAAGGACTACTTGTAACTAACCTCTTGCTTCCTTCAACTGCAAACAGACAGGCTTGTGTTGGTTGCAATGAACAGGTATTTAGATACCAGAGCTTTGCTAACTCATCTCATTTTGCCTGAGAACTCAGGGAACCATCATATGAGCAGCTCATGTATCAGATTTGAAGTATAGAAACCTCCAGGTTAGGACAGGGAGAAGGAAAGAGGGAGGATGCCAAGCTGCCGTACGTGGTGACCTTTTCAGCAGGCACAGCCATGGCTGGACAAGTCAGACAGTAACCCCTTGTGCTGTCATACCCACATTGGTGTAGATGTGTCTCCAACAGTTCAACTGACATCACTTTGGAAAGGCTCTAAGGGTCCTGCAATACACTGCTTTTCTTCCAGAAGGAAAGCATCTACGTGGAAAATTGTGCAACAATAATTGTAATGGTTGTCTATACCTGCATAGTATCAGGTGTTTCCAAGATTTACTGCAATCAAGGGGAATCACGTAATGAGTTTTATTAGTTTTACTCAACCACCACCACTGGCGCTCCTAAAGAGATCATCTCTCCATTTATCTCTCTAAATCCTTGTCTTCTCCGCCAGAAATTCTTGCTCTGCTTTCTCTTAACATTTTCTCAGTAGTACTTTTACTTAAATACACAAGTACAGTTACTTAAACATCACTTTCAGTCAATTCACCTAAAATTGCGGCCAAACAATACCTCAGACTTGAAATCTTGTTATTTGGTTAGAATAGTGCCCATCACTTCCAGTGAGCTTCCTTTGGACTGAAAGAAATACAGGAAACTTTCTGCTTTGCATGAACTCTCTCATCACAGAAATCTCTGAACTGCAAGAGCTTAACAGATGTGGCTGGAATAAACCAATCAGCATTTTGTTTCACAAATTACATTTTCCTGTTTTGCAAAATATCACTTCAAAGACCAGCTGCTATAAGCTACTGATGTAATTACAGAGGATGCATATGGAAGTAATCTGAAAAGGATAGTTTTATGTATTATCACATACTCACAATGATCTTCCTGCACACTGAAACAATGCTTGCAGAATAGATACTGTAAGACCTGCTTATGAAATTCTTCAAATTAGAAAAAAACTATCATTAAGCATGGGTATTTTAAGCAAATTCTAGTATATGATAGTATTTAATGGCTAAGACCCTTGCAGAGGAGCAGCTGTTTGACATCCTTCACTGAAAAAAAACCAAAGTTTCAGAATCATTTGGTTTCCAAAAAACTCGATACCTAGGCAACTAGAATGGTTTCACCTAAATTCTCAGTCAGTGGAATAAGTATATTATGTTGATCAATATAAAATGAGCCATTCACAACTAGGGAAGTTTTGTTACAATAATACACAATCAAATTACATAATTGGTTTATGAAACAAAATGTTTAAGTGTTATCCTATGGTATCCATACCATCAGCCAAAGTTAGTCTCTAGATGCATTGTCTAGAGTCTGTATCTAGAAGAGGTCAGTCATCAAACTGAACTGGAAATCACAATTAGAACATACTTTCTTTCAAGCCCCCAAATCCCTTTGCTAAGTGAATTAACAGTGTGTCTTTATGTCCAGACTAAATAATCACCTTTTCATTATACTGACATATTATTGATTATCACTAGATGGTGCTCTTATTCACAATCCCCCAAATCATAGGTAAGTGAATGTAAAGACAATTACACTTTGGAGAAAGTTTGGCTGCCGGCTTTAATGTTTTCTTACTGAAGCTGCTAAGTATTGTTCAGCTCAGTACCTTACAGACCAAATAACTTCAAAGTGTAAAATTAATGCCTTCAAGAGAAATATGTATATAAAACATGTCAAGAATCATGTAACATCAAACTAATCAAAAAGCATAATATCAAATTATTCATTCCAAATCTGCCCTTCAATTCTACTTATTATTTCCTGCACACAAATAGAATGTAATCCCCATAAGGAGGGCTCCATAAATTTGCACTAGAGTTTTATTTGTGGTTTCATAACACTATAATTAGGACGCATTATGATCTTTCAAAAAATAACTAAAAAGGAATACTTCAGAAGGCCTCAAGAAAGAAGCAGTTGTAATCCTTTAAAGAGAAAACAGAAGAATGTTTCTGCACCCATTTTACACCATATTATGAACATGTAGTGAAATAACAAAGTACAAAGAACCCATTTCATCAAACATCAGTTCCTTTCACCCCAACCTGACAATAGCCAGAGCAGACAAGGCTAGGAGCCTCAGAGATGTAAAAAGTCTCCTAGGTCTGATTTCCAATTTAAAACAACTTTTAAGCTATCTTAAAATGATTTTTTTTTTTTTAAATTCCTCATTATCCTGGTTTTCCTTTTTCTCCCCGCTTTCAGTCATTACTTAAGTCCGTAGTATTAGCTCTTCTAAAACCAGATTATTTTACCAATCTGATGAAGAACAGACTCCCATAAAGTACACCAAAGCCAAATCCAACAATGCATCCTTGAACAGCTAGTGTGTTGGAAATTTATTCAATTAAAAATGCAAAACTTGAGTGGTTTCAAATTAACTGATCAGTACAGGTGTGATTCAACACATTTTTCCATGACTGAATCTTTATTTGAAAGGCCCTGATTCAGCTCCTACATGTGCTACATTTTTAAGTCATTTTCCAGATCGCCATAGTAATTTTACCAAAAGATTTCTGAAATCGTGGCACAATTTGTGACTACAAAAAGAATTTTACTTTAAAACCTCTTGCCATTCTACAAAAGCAAAAGCTTCCCAAACTCTCAGAGTTATAGGTTTCTTCCTGTATATTTACAGGAACAGTTAAAAACAATCCAGTGAACCTAGTGAGATGACCATGAATGCCTCTTTTCTACACTGCAAAGAATAGTACAAAGGGTACGATAATTAAGCCTGAGGAGATAGTTTTCTTTGTGGCTCCTCATCTTTTGTAGCATTGCTACATGAACAAATGGGGCACTGAAATGCTTTGCCCGAGAACAATGGTGCCCAGCCCCGTACCAGCCTTCTGGGTCATTCCCTTGTTTGCTTCCAGGCCTGATTTGCATAAGAGGCCTGGAAAAATTGCAGAGACTCGGAATCAGCACAAATTGATATTGGGTACTAATTGACTCAGGCTAAAAATAAGGATTCATTGGCTTGTTCAAATTAGGTTTGAACTCAGACCTTCTGGATTCCTGCATTATCCAGCTCTGAAGAATTAAACCCTGGCATGGCTCATCAGCTGCTGCGTCCTGGGATAAAAATAGAGAGGCAGCAATGGGACCGCATTTTAGCGCAATCTTAGCTGAAACTGAGAAGAATGGGAAGGAACCCTTCCTCTTGTGAAAAAACATCTTATTTTCAGGTATTCTAAGCAAGAGCACGGGAATTGAGCTCACCTAAAATGAGAGCCAAACCAAATCTTTCCGCAAAACCTTTCCTGCTGTAGACTCAAACCTTTTTTTTAAACGCTGGAAAATATTATTTGTTCTATGCACACAGCCTGATAGTCATACCTATAGGAGTTACATATTTCCTCTGTCCTATGCAGTGCCTCTTGCCCCAAAATCTTCCTCTAATAGGTGTCCATCAGATCATTATGAGTACACCTTCAAATGAGACTTGTGCTGCCTGGCATCAGCAGTTCCCAATGAGCCTGGTAGTTTTAGCAATCCACAGATTATGGGACTGAGTTTAATATCTGGATATGTTTGGTTTGCACGTGGTCAAAATACTGTGTGAATAGGTTTCTTTGTGATTGCCAGTTACTTTAATATTGTAAGGCTCTTGTATATCTTTCCTCTTGCTGGGAGAGGAAACAATATGCTACAAAGTCCTCTCTGTTTTTATAGTTTCGTAGTATTATGGAAAGCAGTGCTCTCCAGTAGGGATTCACATAATCTCATGTTATACATATATGTCACTTAAAGCAAAACTTAAACATTGGCCCAAGCGAGTTTAGTTTCATTTAAAAGCTCACTTAAACATTCTTGATTTCTCTAGTTTTATATTTGTAAGATAACTCTCAGGCCAGACCATATTTACATATGCTCAAGTTTCATTTTGGCTATTTCACTTGGCTCCCCTTAGGCCTTACGTACCTCTAGTTTCTCCATCATTTTAACACAATTACTTACAATCTAAACCAGTATCTCAAATACAGATCCTGCCATAACTGCAACTGACTGGTCAGAAGCATATCTGTACGACTGCTTTGCTTGGACTGAGCACAGACCTAAGGTGTATTTAAGGCAAAAGCCTCTCAGCCACAGGCCCAAGCCCACCCTTCAGCTAATATTGGTTATTGCAAAGCAAATATGTGTTTGGCAGATCTGCTGAGGTTGTCCTTGTTGAAATAGCCCTTCCATCTTTGGACCCATCTTCTTTTTAATGCAGAAAGCTTTGCTGTACTCCTGTGGTTGTCAGTCACACATAAACATTTCACAGAGTAAAATACCTATGCAACGTGTGTGGAATACTGGGGGAGGGACATGGGGAGAAGTTGAACTTGGCCTTCACTTCCCACAAATTACACTAATCTCTGGCATCAAGGCTTCTTACTTCAGACAGAGAGGGTGAGATATACTTTACTTCAACGTGCAGATTTCTGGTTTCTTCCATGCAAAAAGGAAAGAACTAGAAAGCGATCCCCTCTGATATAGTGACATTAAAATGCTCTTGCTGTGTGTTTTCTTTAAATTAATTATTAGGCTTAAGTTAATAAGAAAAAGGTAAGTTTCAGGGTGAAACAATAAATAGTAAGGGAAACCGGACACTGATTCTGACACTGAATTTAATTTATGAAGGCATTGACCTGTGACATCTGTTTAAAGACTATGCAATCCTCTAAAAGTGTGCTTTCCAGAGAAACTTGAGAAGGTACTAGCATTTCATATAACAGGACCTTTCCCTCAAAATTATATTAGTAAGAGAGGTGAAGCAAAATTAGAAGTCTTCTGAGGCAATTTGAGTAAAATTATCTTCCTTTCGGTAAAAGAGAGCACTGTACATTTCTATATTTCTATTCAGTTGCTTAAAATGCCACTCTTGATATTCAGTTGATTTTCAAATGACTTCTCATGTTACCAATATGCTGAAATCTGTGTCTGATTGTAGAGGTTTCTTAAAGGGCCAGCTATAAACAGTACCGTGGGATAAGGAGTTACACCACACATCAACTTCCAATATATAAAATAATATGAATCATAGTTAAGCACTTGCCCAGCAAAAAAATACAAAATCACAGAACTGATCCACACAAACATGTTTTCAGTTTCTAGCTATGCCTTCCCAAGTTCCTTCTAGCCTCTACTCTCTTGGTGCCTGGCATTTGGAAGAGCGCCACACATCAAGGCTGACTTTGCCATTATGACAGGTTTCCTGACACTCCTTTGAACGATCCTTCATCCATACCATGCTGTCATACTGTCCGAAGCTCCTTCAGATTACTTTTCCTTCCACAAATAAGCTTTGAAAGCAGCACAATGCATATGACAGAAGATGACAAAGTGATTTCCATTTCCTTTTCTGCTTGTGTCTCATCTTTTTAAGCTAGTATTTGACCTTGGTCGGGAGCCAGATCACTTTCCATAGATCTAAAGGGAAATAGTACATGAAGAATTTTGATTTTGTAGCTGTGAAGGCCTTAATTTCAGAAGTACTTACAAAAAGTGCCTCCACTCTGTACAGGATACTGGGGTTTGTTGCTTTCTTATGTAGCGAAGGCAGTGCACGCTCTGAAAACCGAGTCATCAAGATCTGGCACAGTTTTGGATTTGTATATACTGAAGTTGCTTGGTGGTTCCATATGGCCATAACAGTGCAACCATGTTAGATACATCATTTTACAGGGGAAAAATATGCAGGATATCTTGTAGCAAAGTTGGAACAACAGGGGGCACACAAAATGAAAACGAATGCTGTTGTTCTAAACTAATATAACCAGGGCTGTCAAAAAACTTTCTATGACTATGTTGGGATGAATATTTTGAATGGCAAGTAGGTATTTTATAGATACGTGTTAATCTTCTTGAACAGGATGAATTATTAAATTAAATTCTTAAAATGAGTAGGTCTTTTAAGTGCACTTGTATTTTCAAGATGTTTGATACAGTCAAGATTATCCTGTTCATTTACATGTGCTTGTTTCTTTCATTATTTTTAGAAAAGTCTTTAAAACTTACTATTATTCTATCACCTGAGTAAGATTTGAAAGTATATTTTATTTTAGTCCCATAGCATTTTTCAATTATCTTTCTTAGTCCTTAATCCTTAATTCTATTATTTATATTTTTGGAAGAAGAGACAAAAGAACAGAAGCCTCTCACGGCTTCAGGTTCTAACATCTATTTCAGTAACACTGTATAGAACAGGGCATATCTCCATGGCGTAACTCTCCAGAAGGTGACGGAGCTATGCTACAAGAACTGTAGCACATTTTCAGCAAAGTCCAGGGGGAATTAAAAAAGGTTACATGGGAGAAAATTACTGTAATTTGGGGTAACACAGTGTTCTTCAGAACTATTATATTCTTATAGAATTTTTCAGATCTTTAAGATTTCAAAATACAAATGTTCAGTAGCAGTAAAATGCAGGACTGAATTTAAACTAATTAAGGAAGAAGGATTTTGTCTTAGGTTTTGTCCCCACTAATTGAGTCTAACATTTACACGGAAATTTACTAAAATTACAATCCACAGGAACTATGATGTCTTCAAAAACCACAAAGCTTTTTACATGTGTTCTTCCATTATAAAAATACTGACAGTTTTACACTTCAGTTCCTTGTCTTCAGGAACGGTAGAAGTACCCACACATCATCTATATGTGACTAGCTCGCTGAGAGACCACAGCTGACTGATACACTGCATTTGTGAGCTATGCATCACTTAATGGAATGGTGGTATTTGTCTGTCACATTTAGTAGTATGATTTTTATAAAATTTTATCTATGCTAAAACTAAAAACTGTACATCAAATTTAAATAATGCCACTTCAAATTGTGATCTCATTTTCCAAGGCCCTTCCTTCTTGACAAAACCAGAGTGCTGCAGAAAGTGAACGCAGCTGCGTCCCTGCTAAGTCAGCCTCTGAGTAACCCTTGCAGGAAATGTGTACCTGGGGGTTCTGGCCACTTGCAGTCATTTCACATTCTAAATATCCCTTTGCAGGAGAGAGACTACTTCTGGTGTACCAACCAAATTCCAGCCTGTACCTACAATCTGATTACATAAGTTACACTGTGTCCCTTTCCTCTTTGAAAATATTAGGAAAATATTATTATACTTTACCTCCTAAAAGGCACACATAGCGGTGTTTTTGCTATAGGATTGCTACATTTCATGATGTGTGAACTGCATCCTTCTTGTATATAACTGCATCCTTTGAGTTAGCCAACACATCTTAAAGCTGGCACAGATTTCGGCCAAAGGTCATTAAAGTATTTCACAATCTACTTGGGATGAGCAATACCATGTTATGCTTGGGTTAGTACATAATAATAATAATACTGCAGAGGAAGATAAATAAAACCATAGAAAATGTACGCTGAAGATCTGCTTGAAACAATAATCCAATTTCTTATATTAAGACTTGTTAAAAATGGCAGCATTAAAAAGCAACTGTCTCTTTCCCAAGCTACATGCCATTTGGATTTCCTTAAAAATTCAGTCTTTACAGTTTCTGAATAATGCAACCATTGTAATTCAAGGACGCTTCCCTGCTGGTTTTGATTAATTTATTTTAACAACACAGAAGAAGTCTGCTGTAGCTCCTCTGGTAATATAAATCCATGTTACAAAGAATGCTGTTGTCTCCACCTCTCTAATAAACTACAGTGTCAGGGGTTCAGAGCTAAATGGATGGCAATACAACATAAACAATTCATCTCTGCTTTTGTGTCTGAATTTAATATCAGGGCTTTCCCCCCCGCTTCAACCCTTACCTAGTTTGTAACTCTATTCTTATTTCCCATCTAAGTTACACATTCAGTGAAATATTTTAATTCATACGCAATAACAACCATTTTACAAAATTAAAATATATTGAAAAAATTCTACTTATAGTCAGGTATCTTAAAACAAACAACAAACAAACATAAAATAATCATGGCTATCTGGTCAACTTTTTACAATTTGTTGCGAGTCTCATGACATAAGCTATTTTTCTTACAGTACCAGATACTGAAATCTGGTTCTCGCCTGAGTAGCAGTTTTCACTAAAATTAGAATATGTTTCTGGATTGCAAATTGATCCCATCCATAAAAGAAACACACAAACAAACAAGTAATCCCAACTTTTTAATGTTTAAATCTTTTTTTCATGTGGTAATGGAGAAATTATTTAGTAGTTGCAGGGATAATGGTAGAAGCTTGGAAGGAGCTCAGTTTGAGAACGAAATGCACTGTGAAGGCATCTACATACCTATTAAAGTTTCTATGGACAGAAACTGAGTACATCTACAAAATAGCTGCTATTAACGTAAGAGTTGTTTTCAGATGTTACAGGAATTGTCACAGTGATGTGTGACATAGAGATGTTTTCCCAGTTCTGAGAACATATGAATCCTGCAGCATTCAAACAGTATGATGAATTTTGGGAATCATACAGTACTTTAACAGAAATTGCTGTGTTAGCTTACTTATACAATTACATACTATTGAACTGATTGCATTCCACATAAATATTAAAATTTAAATAAATGAATTTAAACAAAGAAGTATTATTAAGTGAAATGAAGCAATTTCCAGGCTGTTTCTTATAGATTTCTGGTAAACTGCTCCTTTGACATGTCGCATGTGTAATTTCAACAGTACCCCTATGTGCGAGTGTATATACAGATGCTTTAGGCTAACATTAAACAATGTTCTATAGCTACAAATGTTTTTGTAATCCAAAGAGAGTAGGTAGTGTTTTTATAACTATCAATTCTTGGCTTATGGAGAATGTCTTCAAATAGAAATGGAGAGAGGTTTATCATTACAAACAGGTCTCATTCCCTTAAAAGGCAGTTGTTTCTTTTTTCTTCTGCTTCTTTGGAGAACTGGCTACAAACTGGGAATGGTTATTGTATGACTCATTTGAGAAGAATAGCTACAGTGTAAAAAGTTCAGAAAGGATTTTAATAAAACCAAACCAAATTATCTTCTGTTTTGGACACAATAAGGAAAGTTTTAAGGAGGAAAAGATCAAATTTTTCAGAATGCTGTAAATCAACATAATATTGTAGTGTTTTAAAGACAAGGATGAAAAGGTCAGGAAATAATAAAACATTTATCCCTAGTTTCAGTTCTATAGATAAGACAAATATCCTTTCACAAGCAAACTTTACATTTACTTTATTCTTGTCTGGCCTGGAAGTGAGCTCCTGCACTCACCACTGCAAATCACTGACTGCCAAAAACACACACAAATTTGGGGATCATCATTTGTTAATCAATGCACAGATAATGTAACTTTTCTACTGCACCCCACATACTTTGGCTACTCGGAAATTCCTTAAAACCCTAACACTGTTCACAATGATAAAAGCCAAACTGTTCACAATAGTAAAATTATTTCAAATGAAACATTAATGACATAAGAAGCTACGCTGTGGATATTAGACTGCAAATGCTATATTATTATATAAATATTATTGTATTACTCCCTGTATTGCTTTTCCCCAATAGCTTAAAGGATACAATAGCAAAAATTAGACAGAATAAAGCCCTTTCTATCTTAAACTTCTGTTGCTTACAATTCGACATTTGAAACGTTTGGCATAACATAAGAACCTGACAGAAGTAGTCTCATTCCTTCTAGCTTTTGCTCACTGTGCCATTCAAAGGGGAGGCTGATCAGAAAGCAGGAGGCAGCGCTTGAGTAATCATTGTACCCTTTCATTACAATCTCTTAGTTTTTACAATTCTATGTATGAAATCAGGGCTCCAACGTGCCACTTGAAGTTCTGCTTTTCTGTGTGCTGCAACACTCAAGTATCCTATCTTCATTTACAAAAGGGAGAGAAACTGGTGTTATGTCTCACATAACTAAATTTCAACAGGTTTTGTGATTGTTAATATTAGGAAGATGCATAGAAAAAGTGCATGCTAGCTGGTGTATGTATTTTCAAGATGAAACAGCTGGGTAAGGATGCTGACTGTTCAGCAAGCATTTCATCCAAGACGTGGAGAAAGGATTGGTTTTTTTTAGGTTCAGCAGTAGCTTTTTACAGATTGCTACTCTAGCAAGAGAAGTTGGTACAAAGTACCGTGAATTATAAGAGTCTGCTGTATAATCCTCTTTTTAAATAGCAAAGCGCTTGGATATTTTAATCTAAACCCCAAGCAACAAGTCAGGGTATTCTATTTATTTGAATAGTCAAACACAGTTTGATAGCTAATGATTGGCTGAAGAGTCTGTAATAGTTTTTGTTAGAATATGGTTTGTCTATTTAAAGTGTGTGAGATTAGAAGGGCAACCATGCTAATCGTTATATGTGGCTGCCAAAAGTCTGTAGAAACCATCTGGAGGGAAACACAGTATACTGAAAAAACATTATTTTGCTGTAAATTTATAGGTCATACTAAAGGAATAAAACTTTATGTGATAAGCCAGTTGCTTCAAACCAAGACACTTCTTACTGTGCAGACCAAAGAACACTGTGCATAAATATTACCCTCTAAACAATGACAATGATTTGTCAGTCACAACACAAAAGTGTTAATATTTTAAAGATTTTTATTTACTTTGTCCTTAGTGCACAGGCATTGTAAAGGAATTTGCTTCATTCATCAGCTGTAGTCAAGGCATATTCTGTTTCTGTGTTTCCTTAAATATCAAACAACTATTATTCTGTAGCTTCATTTTGATGTGAAAGTGTATATCCAATATTGACCACTTATGTAAACTAAAGTTTCCAAAAGTGCTAGTAGGATGTTTTTATTATTTAATTTCTCATGCTTGTAGCACTATGGAACTTTTCCCTGAGTGTTCCTCCTAGGATTGCTCCAATTGAAGCATAAGTTAATAGAAAGCAACCAATCGATTTCAATAGGAGTTTCACATTTGGAAAGCAAAAACAGGGTAGTATTCTGGCAGTCTGAATTCCTATTCCTAGGAAGTTTACAGGAAAATGCTGAATATTTCAAATTGTCATGAGACTAACTGCATTTGAACCTTCTGAATATATGTAGAATATTCTGTAGCCTATTCACAGTATAATACAGGTGAGGACTTGCACTGCTGATGCTTTATGAGGTACCTTTGATGATGAGAGACCTACAGTTACAGCCATAATTCACCATTGCAGTAGACTGTGGACTTTGCCCATCTAGTGCTCTGACAGCGATGGGAGTGATTTTGCAAAAGACTGCGAAAGAGTCTGTGCCTCTTTAAAGGCCTGTCCGTGACCTGGTTGCCAGGGAGCTGCGGGAGGGAGAAGGCTGGCACCAGATTGGGAAATAATTCGGTTGAATTCAATTAGAGCGCATCAGCAAAGCTAAGTGAACTATTAAAATAAACAGGCCCCCCTAAATCAGAAATGGGTATGACCATAGAAATCAGAATGTTCACAGATTTGCTTTATAGTATATTCAGATAGTAGCAGAACTTCAACTTGGTGTATTTTGGAGGCCTACACACTCCGGTTTAGAAAAGCAATAAACACAGTCCTAGGCTTTCAATATGTATTTCAGTATGCATGAGAATGAAATGCAGCTGAGAATACTTTTGTTAGTTCAAATTAATAAATATAAATGTGCTCTTAAAGAGGTTCCATTATAAAACGTGAATTCCTATGGAAAGGTTAACATCCTAAGCACTGAGATTTAAACCAATCATTACTGAAGAAAACCTAACCGCTAATTCTGCTGGAGGAACTTTTCCATGTTCACAATTAAAAATGTTCTTTTACTTGCTTTTTGCAACCATCACCAGAAACTAAAAATGTTTGAAAGATTTTTTTTTTTTTCCCAAGTAATGCCTTTTTTGGTTATGGCCCAGTGGTGCTGACACAAACCTAATTCTTGCCAGGAGCTGAAATATTACTAAATAGCAATCTAGTTCATTTTTGACAGTGCACATGCAAGATATGGCCACATCAGTAAACTACCATATTTTAGCATTCTCCTTCAAATATCTAAAACTAAAACTGCAAGACAAAGCATGGCTAGCTTCAAATCTTGTTGTGTAACTGCAATACTTACTTCTGATAAAAAAATAGCCTGATGCATGGAATGAGTGACAATAGGTACTAATAACCAAAGAGCGTGACCAGTTGTGTACTCTCAAAGAGCTAAAGCTCAAACCAAAAGACAGAAATTACATTCAAGCTTCCTATCTCAACCTATTTCAGACTTCTGCAATATGGGTGAGATGGCTATAAAATTTTGCACTTATAGATTTTGAGGGGTTTGGATGCCAGGACTAAACTCTTAGTTTAGGCCCAGGACTGTTCAGCAAACTGCTGTTAGAAACATGTTTAGCTTTCGTATGAATGTGATCAGCAGAACTGGTTAATACCAATGGAATTATGCTGAAGAGCTCCAGTGGAAGAGCTAGTTCCAGTGATTGTTGCGGCAGACAGAAAGAGCTGATGAGGGGCAGGAAGGAGTTAAGAGTCCACACAGATTAGTTTCATTTAGCATTACAGGCCAGGATCTAAACTTATGAGTCAGATACAGCATTTTCTGGAAATATTTATGACTTTGGGTTTCCAACTACTGCTCTTAATCTGCAAATCTGCCTTTCATCATATCTGAGACACTAAATGGATCGGTTCTGAACATGTTTTTAAGTCAGAGCCTCATCTAATTTCTCACCTTTCCCTCATCTCTCCCCAGGCTCTAACCGCTGCAGTGTGCTGCTCTGATTTCCTCCTGCATACAGAGACATGAGCATACAACTTCTGTTCTTCAATAATCCTCTTCTAAATCATCTAAAAATCTGTCTTCAAGCATTTTACCTTGCTTAGGCTCAGCTGCCTCCTAAACTGGGTGTTCCCTACTTTCTTCTACTCTCCCCTTGTCTTTCAGTCCATTTTCTCTGTCCTTCCACATATGCCCAGTATCTGTGGTGTTAGGGTCCTCTTTTTTTACAATTTCTATCACGTGAAACAGCTCTATTGTGCTCCCCTCCTGTTTACTGGCATATACACATATTTCCTGACATTTCTCATTCCTGTCAGGTGTTTTAAGGAAAATAATTGAACAGCCATATTTGAAAGAAACTGTTCTATGTAACGGTACTGGGAAGCCACGTTACATGATAAAGACTACAGTTCTGTCTGGGATTGTGAGGAAGAACAGTAATTTAAATGCATTAACTGCTTTGCTACAAATACTGAGTGCACCAGAAGATGTAAATGATAATGACAGTAGATTAAACTTGGTTCACAAGCCTTCAAACATACTCTGTATGACATTCTTTTCCATTTATGCAGCTGAGTAAGTTTACTTCAGCCAGCGGGTAGGGGGTCTAAGAAAACTATTTGGACTGTAACAAGAATACATCTGTACAGTTGAGACAGCTTTGAAGATATGCCCATTTTTTTTAATACACTTAAGGCTTTTCTAAAAGAATCCTAATATCACTTTCCCCCCCTCACAGGCACAAGAAAATCCAAATCAAAACAGCATCAAAACCAGTCATGTAAGCATTCTTATGGCCCAATACATAAACAGCTTAACCATTCAAGTCACAAAATAGTATAGTACACACACACAAAAAACTGAATGGAATTAATTTATATATTATACATTCAAACAGTCCTCAGCCAAACACAACTTTGAAAGCATAGATATAAAATACAGAAGCAAACTTGTCACTTCCCAGGGAAAAGCACCTATGGATGTTTGCAAATAGCAATATCCAATTATGGTATACTTCAGTATTTAACTAGGTTTTGCAAAGAATAGTAAAACTAAAAAACTCATATCTTGGCACTCTACGGCATATTGAATTTTACAGCATTAACTGGTGTAACCATCTTGCCCTATTTAGGAAAATTTTTTGTCCAAATTTCTTTGTTTGGGTTCAATAATGTAACTGCAAACTGATCCAAAATGACAATAAATTTCATTCTTAGTGCAGTATGAGAATGCGAGCACAGATCCTACTTCACTGTTTGTCTATAAGGAGAATTGTAAAGGGTCTGTTTAGACTCTTAGAGAAAGAAGTCTGTTGGCAGCTACCTTTCAGAAAGAATTTGCTAGTATTACTGATTTACTACATCTGTACGCAAAATAGTAATGTCCATAAATTTCAAGACAGTGCATCAAATTCACGTACAACATAAATGTTCTAAGCATGCAGTTTGGAAGGGCTGGATTGTATTCAACGCTCTGGGAAAAAGAAGTTAAGGTTTCTCCTGTGCAGCTAAATTTGGAAAGCAACAGACCCCAGATGTGCTCTGCAGTGTTTTATGTGCTTGTAATAAGAATATTACACTACTCGGTACAAGTCAGGCCTGTGACATCCCACAACATAGCCCACTGGCTTCCTTATGACCAGAGCATCCATGGTGCACATTGAAGTGAAAACAGAGGTAGGACAAGTTGCCTGATACCAGCAGTGGCAGTGCCATTCCTAGCAAAGAGCAAACACCCAGACGTGGCTGGGGTTTCCTCAATGGTGTGCATGGTAGCTCCCTTACAACCGCAACTGAGTGAAAACACTAGGAAGATGTTTGCCATTTTCCTCCTATCTTCCCCGTGTCCTACATTACATAAAGGTAAATTTAAATTTCCAACTTTAAGTTATTAGATATTCAGATTCAAATGAACCTAAATGTGTAACTACCTTTTGGCCACATCTAAATCCTTTGCTTTCCATTCTCCCTTTTTCTCATCTTCTTCCTTCACTATTAAATCTTTCATGTCAAGACAGCTAACTGGAAACTTATATTTGAATCTCATAAGGATGCAGTGGGTAAAGCATATAGAAATTTCATGATGAAGATGACCTGGTAGCTGTGCAGTTAGTTCTCCTGTGGTCACTGTGAGGGAGATTGCTCCTGCCCTCGCTGAACAATCCAACAATCCCCTTTCACAAGTAACTGGACACCACAGAGTTTGATGGAAGCATTGCATGGAGGGCTGTCATACATTATTGCAGTCTGAGCTTTTTTCATATGGATGAGTTTATTTTTTCAATCCTAACAAAATTTTTAATAATTTTTGGCCAAAAAACAAGGCTAGTTTTGTGCCAAAACAGGCCAGTATAATGTGTCAGAACCTATTTTCATCTGCTTACTTAAGTCTTCCATAACAACATTTTAGCCCTTCCCACCGTACAGAACTATAGCTACCTTGAATGGTATTTTTATTTGTACTCATGATAGCTAGGCAACAAGTGGGCAACAGCTACTCAGGACCTAGTAAATCTGCATTGCATTAAGCTGTACTTGCCCAGCTTGCTTTTTCTTTTTTTTTTTTTTTTAATTTTGAAGATGAAATCGAATGCAAAATCTGAATCTTATGTTATATTCACCTCTTTAAAAAAATAATACCACTCAGCATCACTGAAAGAAATGACAGTAGCTTTAACTTCTGATCCAAATCCTGCAGACATAACTCATCTATGGTTCTTTTACCATCAACTGAGGATTCAGTTTTGATTAATCTTTATCTGCTCCCCATTCAAATACATTGAGAGCAATGTACCATGACCTATCAGCCACCTAAAATGAGTTAGTTTTTGTGATACCTGATGAGCTGTGGCTCTGCATATTACAAAGGCAGGCATGCTGTGGAGCCCCACAGTGCGAAGGCTGTCAGGCCGTGCAGGTATCACAGTATCACAGTATGTTAGGGATTGGAAGGGACCTCAAAAGATCATCCAGTCCAATCCCCCTGCTGGAGCAGGAACGCCTAGGTGAGGTCGCACAGGAATGTGTCCAGGCGGGCTTTGAATGTTTCCAGGAAAGGAGACTCCACAACCTCCCTGGGTAGCCTGTTCCAGTGCTCTGTTACCCTCACTGAGAAGAAGTTCTTTCTCAAATTTAAGTGGAACCTCCTGTGTTCCAGCTTGATCCCATTGCCCCTTGTCCTATCATTGTTTGCCACTGAGAAGAGCCTGACTCCATCCTCGTGGCACTCACCCTTTATATATTCATAAACATTAATAAGGTCACCCCTCAGTCTCCTCTTCTCCAAACTAAAGAGCCCCAGCTCCCTCAGCCTTTCTTCATAAGGGAGGTGCTTCACTCCCTTAATCATCTTTGTTGCCCTACGCTGGACCCTCTCCAGGTCAGCCTGAAGTTGCTTCATGTGCCCCTGTATCACAGTCCTGGGAGTATTTGGGATGACAATGGAGGGATACAGGCACCACTTGGACATGTTCAGTCAGGTGGAATCAGATTTATTATCCCAAGCTCAATGGTGTTGCTGGAGTCAGCAGAGCAGCATCTGCAGGCAGCAGAGGCAAGGAGGACACTGCAGCCAACTTCAGAAGCAGGGTGAAGTGGATATAATAGAGAACAAGTCTTGCCATTTTTTTCAAGTATAGCTTGGCTACAGAATTGTTGGGAAGCATTAATGTATAATATATTAGATGTGCTTGAACAAGTCAAATTTATTATTTTCTTGGACAATGAAATAATCTTCCTTCTTTAATGTACTATAAATTACTGTAAACTACAGATTGAGATATTCTGTTGATATGTGGGTTTTCTTTCTGGTTTTGTTTTGTTTGGTTGTTATGCCTGGTTTCTAACAAAGCATAACTTTCAGTCCACATTCATGTCAGCAATGGCCTTATTTGAAACAGCAGTTCTTCTCAAGGTGCCTTGCAGGGTGATGACCCTTAATTCCAGACATCCCAGCTTTGATTAAAGCCACATGAAACACGTCCTTCCTTGTAACCCTGCACTAGTATGTTGCCTGCTTTCCTCAAACACACAAAAAGCCTTTGCTAAGACTACACTAACTCATCTTTATGTTGGTCACATTTTCTTAAACTTTGTCTATCACAGTTCGAGCCCCAAACCAGGTGCAGAATTGTGACGTACAGTAGCAGCTACATAAAAAATAAGATCAGGAATAAAGTACAGAGTGCCACAACTTGTTCCTTTACGAAAGAGGCTTTTTGTGAGACATTTGTTCTATCTATTACATGTATCTATTTTTTAAGAAAAACAAAAAAATCCTAGCATTCATTGTCCTGGTTTAAATGCAGCTGGCAAATAGGACCACACAGCTGCTCACTCTTCCCCCACCCCAGGTGGGATGGAGGAGAATCAGAAAAAAACAAATGAAACCAAAACACGGGTTGAGATAAGAATAGTTGAATAGGACAGCAAAGGAAGATAAAATAATAATAGAATGTACAATCCATGCTATAGACAACGCTGTTGCTCATTGCTCATGACACTGATAGCCCATTCATTCCCGAGCAGCGGTATTTGCCCTGCTGGCCAACTCTAGCTTATATCCTGAGCATGGCGTCATACCCCTTGGGTCACCTGTCCTGGCTTTGCTCCCTTCCAGCTTCTTGTGCACCTGGTAGAACACGGGAACATGAAAAGTCTTTGACTACCAAAACATCAGTGTATTATCAACATTCTTCTTGTTTGAAATCCAAACCACAGCTATTAGAAAGAAAATTCATTTTTTTCTCAGCTGAAACTAGGACACTTATAAACATAGTGAGAATCTCACTATCAGGAAGAAGTAAAGAATGTTCACTTTGCTCTTTCTTGTTTTACTTCATACACAAGACCATCATACAAAGCTTTGTCTGACTACTGACTTGTGAGTCAGGCAAGAAGGAACCTTCCAGTTTTGTCTCTGTAAAAACAGGTATCTTCCTCCGTGCTTTCCCACATCAAAAATACGTGCTGCCAGCAAGGACAATTGCTACAATCACAAGTATTCCTCCTGAATGAGGAGCAGAGTCACTTTCCTTTTAGATCCAAGAACACAACCATCTTTTCCTATAAGATGAGACCTCCCCACTCTTTTCTTCAGAAATAAACTGCCTTTTCCCTGCAGTCATAAGGAGATGAAATAATATATTTCAAGTCAGTGGCTATTCCTGTCCCTCCCAAAAGCAGCTGGCTAGAAGGCAGAGGAGGGGAAAAAAAAGGAATAGAGAACACAAGAGCAAAACCACAAAGCTTTTTGGGGAATTGGACAAGTCATCAAAAGAAAAAAGAATTAAAAAAAAAAAAAGGCAACACACAACTGCCACTCCTAGTAACTGTACAATCATTAAAGAGGAACTGTGGGGAACTACTTCAGATTTATTACCCATTTTAACACAAGATCAACTAATACGATAGAGGGCTGTTCACCATAAGACAAGCTATGGCCTTAGCCACATTATCTCAGTGATACAGAGCACCTAAATCCACAAAAAAGACCACCCTTTCTGACTTGTCTTTCTGTGTGGGTGATCACTACCTTCATTACTGCTGCTTTCTTTCTGTTTAGAGGTCAAAAGAAATCTTGTTGGTTTGGTCCATGTCTGCTCTCTCAGGTTTTCGCATATAGTTACTTAAAAGTTGGTAAGTTCTTTAACAATCATAGTTTTACGATTACCATCTAAATTTGCGAGCCCCTTTTCCTTTCTTCTAAGGCAGCTTCTCTGATCAAACACAGGCCTTGTATTGATTCAAGTTTTTGAAATCCCATTGGAGATGACTCAGTCCAATGGGATACTCATGGAAACTGGTTAATAACGCTAGCTTTACTTTTCATATCCACATTAACCTCTTTTTAATCCATCTTTCTCATCCTGAAAAAAAAGAAAGAGAATCCTCCCTAGCACTTAACTTTTTTTACAGATAAATAAATCAAGCATTTCTAAAGTTTAAAGTCTCAGTATATCCCCAACTCCATCATAGAATCATCACTGTTCAGTACTTTCAAGAAGAATCCAGAGTATAAAACATACAAAATGATGTGCAAGTGATTCTCCAAGCTCCTAGCTAGCAAACGAGTGCTGAATGCTATTTTCTTACTTAAGAGCACCACATACTGCGATGTACTTCTCTGACTTTCACAGTAGATAGCCATTGGTGATGACTTGCAATAGGAATCTACTTCCAAACCAGTGTAGATTAATTACAGCATGTAATCTCAGGTTCTGAATATATTAAACACAGCCACAGAAATTATCTTAAACTGTCTCCCTGGAAAAGCTGTCAGACATGGAGGTCTTTTCTTTAAAGAAGATGCAGATAAAAGACTCAATTGATGAAACACTAACCAAAACATAGATTTTCTGATTTATCTTCTGTCCATAAGTGTGCATATGTTTTCTTAAAGTTGTGAAGTGATAATTATCCCCAAGGCTAAAACCAAATTCCTTATATAATAACTATCAAGAATAATGTGGCCCCTACAGGTACAATACAGTGTATAAAATTAATTGGTCCTCTAATAGTTCAAATTCAAGCTGCAAAAATACTTCTGATCATTGAATTGTGAGACATGGACCCATTATGAGCCCTGAAAAGCAATTCAATCCTACTAATTCTCCATCAGTGTGAAGAGCTTGTAACCTTGCCTGAACATTAAATTCCAGATTAAAAAAAAACCAAAAAACAAACCACAAAACAAACCAGTAAAAACTACTTTAAAAACAGAAAAGTAATTTAATACCATATTTTAAACTGTGGTTTCACTTTCTGTGGGAAGCGAATGTTCCTGTGGGGATCACCTGAAGGAATGCCAAATAACCATAACAGACTTTATCGTTGCTTTTCATTTAGTCATGCAACCATTTTCATAAATAAGCAAGCTAGGAGAACCTTAGCTCAGTTTTTTGGGAACCTGAAATTGCTTTGTTGTTTCTTCAGTTTTCATGTGGAGCAAAGTTAAACAGCAACTTTAATTGAGTTTTGCAAGATTTGTTTCAGTTCATTCAAATTCAATGTGAATTTCCAAGCATATAAGCTGTTTACATGGACATGTAAACAGAAGGCAAAACTTAAGTTTTCACAGCCATGCTTGAGACTTTGAAATGTGAAGCTATAAAAGATACACAGTTAAAAGTTCATAATGAAATGAAGGACAAGTACCATATCTACCTTCCTCTTCTAAGCATTCTTAAAAGATAAAGCTACGTATTATCATAATATTTGATTTCTTAATCATGAGCATTAGGTACATTTTTAGAACAAGCATCTGTGCACAGGCTATACAACAGCAATTGTAGAATATGCATACAACAATATATGTGCATGTACTGTAGAAATATAAATAAGCAATCAACAAAACATGGAGTGTTATGCTGTACATATGTACCTTGTCACATCTTTTGGGGTTGAATCTACAACTCAAACACAGATTCCCATCTCCTCAGCCAGCAGTGGCGTATGACATGCACTAACAATAGTCATAACTCAGAGTGCTTGAGCATATAACTTGTATAAATACAAAAGCATTAATTAATGCCAAGGCTATCTGCCTTACTCACACAAGAGAGAAACATGGAAAAAAAGAGGAAAATAGACCTGAGTGAAGGGCTTTCTAGCAGCAGGAGAGTCTAGTGAGTAGATTAAAATGATACATATGTTAAGAGTTAAAAACCTTAGCTTTGCATAGGGAACTATGGTTCACTATCAGGTAAAAAAGAGGTAACAAGAACTGAGTCTTGTTAAACTTTAACATGCAATGTAGATGTAAAGCATTAAAAATTATTGCCTTAATCTTATACACGTATCACTTTCTACAGAGTTCAGCTAGTGATTTTTACATCAAAGAGAACTGGAATGAGGCCTGCTGTTTGGCAGCCTGGCGTCTGCTGGAGTCTTAGTTACTTGTGGGTTTACACAAGCGCTGCACCCCAGACCTGGGCTGGCATGGTCTGGTTGCCAACCATAAGTTTATCTTTTACAGTGGTGATGACAGAAACTCAAAGGCCTGGAGCTTGAGCTGAAGCTCCGAAGTCCCTTGCACACATGAACTGTTGAGCACTGCTAGGGATATAAATCTGCACAATCCTTTAGAGCTCTGCTATTTAACACTGAGTAGCAAAAGGGCAGAGTTACATATGGAAATGCAAGCAACAAGTAATGTTAACTACAATTGTTTTAGCATTGAAAATTATCAGAATAGAAACTTATACAAAAGTTTGGGAAGAGGACTTAATAAACTGCTGTCTACAGGGTAGATTCTGTTCCCATTGTAGCCATCACAAGCTTCTCCCTATATTGTATGTCTGTTTATATCTGATTTATCTGGAGAGAAAAACAAAAATAAACAAAACCTCAAATAACAAAAAAGCACTACTGAGCTAACAAGGACTTTTGTACACAAGGACTTCAGCATTTTCCAACTTGCTGTACTCCTTGACATGACTTACTGACTCATCTCCTGCTGTTTAGCTTTAGTGCACCAGGAGGAATAAATAAGGGGCTTCCACACAAACTGAATCCCATTTGCACCACATTCAGGCAACAGTTTCCTTGGGACCTTCTTTCTCTTGTTCAATTTCCCGTTTCACTAAACATTGTCCAAGTGCTACTGAGTTGCTTTCGTTACTGTTTTCCTACTGAAGGAATATATTTTTATCAGTCTACACAACTGTTTTCAAATATTGTGGAGAATATTATGGACAGTAAACAGTAAGTCCCACTGCCTTACAACAGAATATGAGTAATTCTGATTGGAATTAGTATCTATTTTCATAGCCATTTGGAAGAATCAGCACCATATCATGTCTAATTATAAGCAGATTTGTTGGAAGCATTTTCTTTTCAGCAACAATTGTAGTAATCTGAAAATGTGTGTGGATGTCCATACACTTATAACTTTGTATCCTTACTTTGGAGAAAAACTCTCCCTGATGGCTTTAAGCTGTGATAAGCAGCCAAGAAAAGTAAATAAATATCTTTATCATCAGGGTAAGTTCCCTATTCAAGACTAGGGAGATCCCAGTGTACTCCATGGTAACAGAATCACAAAGGGTAGTTACCATCCACTGTAATTAAAGAATATTAAAATATTTATTCAATACCTAGTCTGTTTACCTTACATCACAAAGGAGGTATTTGAGGGCAAAATATAGTCTAAGGAAAAAATAACTAACTTAACCATTAAATAAAAATAAGACTCTGACCTATTTAAAACAGCCAATGTAGGTTCACCTAAAAGGTAAGATCCCCATTCTTTATGTGGAAAAAGGAAGAATTGGAATCACAGAATGTCCTGAGTTGGAAGGCAGTTACAAGGACTGACTCCAACCTCTGTCCCTGCATATGACAAAATCTGTTTTATTTGGAGATTCCAGGATATGAAGAAATTAATAACATCTTTGTAAAAAATAAGAAAAAATACAGGCCATGAGGCACATGGGTTTGAAGTGACTCTTAAGTTTTTATTTTAGGATAATGCTCTCCAAAGACTTCTTGAACATTTCCTTGCTTGGCTTTTGTACAGTAAGTATGCCGTGAGATTTCAGGCTGACCTTTAGCTTTTGCAAATGCTGAAGTCTGAACTTGCAGAGCAAGCCTGCACATCTCAGTTAAACAGAAGAAGGGAAAACAGTGAGGTATGTTTTGTTATGGGGTTGACTCATTTATTTTAAACAGAAAAAATACTGCTGATTCAATAAAATAGAGCTAGAGATGCCTTAAGTGGAAAGTAAGGGAAATGTTTGGTTTGGTGAGCAAAGTGTAAGTAAAGGGACATTTTCTTATAGGAGGTTGCCAATGGTTGCCATTACATAGGCAAGTGAAAAGGTATTTCTTTGTCCTGCCTTTTCTTGGGTTCCTGCACTGCATGTAGCTGCCACAGCCAATGCCTTTTCTAGCTGCATGTCATATCCAGCTTATTATCCTACACCTTCTATCACTCTGACATAAATTTCTGATGATGGAATGCAGTAGGAAGCCTTATTTACTTATTGGGTGCAACCTGCTGTAGAGGAATATATAACGTGCAAGGAAACTGTCTGTACAATCATCATAGCAGCTGGCAAGCTCCCTGCTGGAACTGCACTTGCAACTCATCTCTCTCAGGCTGTACTTAAGAAAAGTATGACACCTGCCTTTTGTCCTTCTTTGATCATCTCCTTATCTGCAGAAAAGATTGTGGGATGTGTGCCAATGTCCTAATTAACATTAATTTAAACGAAGTTTCCTCTTAGGGAAAAAACCCACAACTAACAGGCATTTCCTTATGAGTAAGCAGGCTGAATCCTCTTTTGCATTCTCACAAGTCTATTTAAAACTCCTAAAATTAGAATGTTGTTCTTTTTAATTCATCACAACCTCAATAGCTTAGGCTCAGACAATGCCAGTGGTTTTCAGACCAACTTTTCTCAGTAGATTGCTTTAAGGGACTTTCACACTGAGAAATATAACTAATGTCTTGTTTGTTCTCATATATAGCTTGGGACAGAAGAGGTCCAAAAAAAATACAAGAGTTATTTGTTTATATTAAGATATAGCCCTGCTCTAAGATGTCATCTCGTTTCTCATTTCTTCCATAAATTTAGTTCACTCAGAATCAGATGGTTCATATTCAGAGTGATTAATTGTAAGAAAACTTATTGATATCTCTGTTTAAAGTTACTCATTTCATCTCATTTGAGTGTGAAAACAGGCAAGAATGCAGTTCAGACAGCGAATATTGTTCCAGATGAAAATGCAATAATTTTTCAGCTCACAGTCTGAAGAACTCACCCATAGCTCTTCGAAGCAGAATACCCTAGAGTAGTCAGAACTGGCTCGAACTTTAAACATATTTCCTTTGAACATCAGTGAATTAATTTTGAATTTAAAATCCTTAGTACTTTGAACAGAAAAATATCTGCACACTGAATTATTCCATGTTTGATGATAGGGCAACTGCCTTTATAACAGTGCTCTCATAACTTACTCATTTGCATCTGCAAGGCCAGGATGCATTTGTGTTACATGTAGGGATGGATGGAAAAAAATGAGATGCCATTATCCTCCTGGTCTCCCCCATTTCCCACAGAAACAAAGAACAAAGCTTGCACCCTTCCCTACACCTTTAAAAGTCCCCCTCCACAGTGGAAAATCATCTCCAGAATGAACTTGAGTGACGGTTGTGCTAGGAACTGCAGAATTACAGCAGGTATGGGCAACCTCTTTACATAGTATTTGTTTCTTGTGATCCACAGCGTTGGAGACTGGAATAATTCTCTGAGCTTCAGTTGAAAAATATGGTGGAAAGAGAAGAGCTCAAAAATCTCAACTGAATCCTTTTGCCTAGAATTTGGGTCAAAAGCAGCTCCCCTCCCTGGCATTGAGTTAAAAAAAAAAAAGAGTAGTGACTGAGTAATTGCCTTTTCATACATAAGAGAAAGCTTAGCAAGAAACAAGGATATTTGCACCAGGTCAGGTGGCTGGTGTGCATCATCATGCATTTTGAGTTACAGAAAAATGAGGAGCAGAGGTATAAAAGGAAGAAATCTAAGGGCCTGGAACCTCAGATTATTTACAGTGACAGTCTGACATAGTGAACTCCAGTGCCTTGTGTGTGTTCAATTTAGTTGATGATTTCCTCATCTGCCTCAGAATATGAATTTGAGCAGATCAACTTTATGAAGCAACAGGATTATTTGATAAGAATAGATAAGTAGGGTCTTCCAAAAGTGATATCACTGGATGCAAAGCTACTGTTGTGCCCAGTGGAAAAGAAGAAATTGCCTAGAAAGGACAGGGGAAAAAAAAAAGCAGCACTGTCAGAACTGGCCAGGAAACTGAGTTTCCATTCCACTGCTTTTCTCCAGTGCATCTTCAAGGGTTAGCGGTTTCAATTTTTATGCATCACGTTTTCATGTTTGAAACTGCTGCAGTCTTTGTAATGACAACTGACATAATTAAACCAACTTCATCTAAGTCAGCCATCTAAGTAAGGCTGATTTCTACTCAGTTTATTACAAGGGATTTTGAGAAGACATTTTAATAGCAACATCCAGCTGGACTACAACCAAATGTTAAAAGACTGTGGTACCTCATAAGAATGGGTTCTGTATGTAGCAGATTCTCCCCCTCCTTTGTTTTTATATGTTATGCTGCTTCTGAATACATTCTGTTACCTTTCCCTACCAGGAGTCCAAAGAACACCTGGAAAACAGAGCTGTATGAAGCATAAATCTCTATATGAGTAATAACTAACTGTAGAGAAATAATTTAGCATTTCTTGGTCCACATGTGTATTTATACGCTCTAGGGGCAGAACGTAACATTCCCTAACTTATACAGTTTATACACATATGAGTACCTACAAGTATCATTAGTCTTTTAGAAAATCTCATGCCTTTTTGGTCCTAGACAGTCTAACTGGGAAGCTCACTCTGCTGTTGTGACACCATGTTCCTCAGAGTAAGTCTAGATGCAGTAATTGATCAAGTGACAGCAGCACTAAATGAAGTAGTTAGAGACCTTGTATTAGCCACACCAGGAAGCATTTTGGTTTCTTCCATCTCATTGCATAAACACAGGAAGAAGAGACTTTGCAAAAGTTTTTTTGGCATGTGCTTGTTTTCTCCTCAATATTTCAGTCTTGATCTGCCTTTTTTAGTGTGCAGGGCCTCTTCAATAGGGATAACTCAATGCTGAAGTATTGTCCAAATCCAAGGGGAACAACCATTTGCAGGGGATTAGGCTGACATCAAAATCACTCTGGATCCACTATATTAGATATTGAACTTAGGTCAAGAAAGAAACAAACACTTGTTCATTGAATTATTCTGCACTTAACTCATCTTAGCCATACTTTAGAAGGTAATTACATTCCCAATAGCAAAAGTGATCTGAAATCAATTTTGCCAGATGAGTTTAGATGGAAGATACTGATAAAAGCAGGGGAGCTATATGAGTCTTATTTTTCATACCCAAATCTTGTTATAGTCACCAACAGGCTTGGCTAATGCAAGTCAAGTAATTTTTTCAAGACGACTGCAGAATCCTCTCTAGCACAGAATAAAGCTTCCTGCATTGATCCAAGCAGAATGGGAGAGATCATATAACATTCTCTTCTGTGGCTTCTGCCCTCTTCTGTAAAATCAGTCTGGACCTTATAGAGTCTGAGGAGCTCTGTGCTAAATTATTCTAGAAAGGAACACATTCATCCTCTACTATGCTGTTTTCTCAGACAGAGGTAAAGTGGTCATGCTTTGGCTGTCATTTGCAAGGCTTCATCTTATAAGTGCTCTTTCTCTCAAAAATATGTCTAAGATGAAACAAGGCTGTGTTTAGAGTACAATTCAAGACACGTTTGCATGCGCCTTATCTGTTAGTGACAACTACAGACCTGGTAAGGTCCTGTACATTGGCTGTTGTGGCTGCTTTTCCCCTTTCCCATACGGTTATTTAACTGGTTGCTAGCATTGAGCAGAGATTTGTGGGGCTCCTTGCACCTCCAGAGATTATATACTCCACTGATTTGAGTTGAAACCACCCCACATCTACCAACTACATTTATGACCTCTTGCAATTAGACTTTGTCAAAATCAAAGTCATCACTTTGGACTTGCAGTCTGAGTAAAAATTTATTTGAGAGCCACTGAAAACCAGCTTTTAGCCTTCAGGATTAAATAAGCCTAGGCAATTCCTGACAGAAGTTTGCTTAAACTCTTCTAAAATTCTCCAGTGAAGGAGATTCCAGGATCCCTGAATTAGCAAAGTCTTTCATTGTCCTCAGAAATATTTAATATTATAGCCTAAATTCTCTTTGTTGTAAAGTTGTTTTCTTGTTAGTTTTAGCCTACAAAAAAGAACAAGCAATTATATTGCCTTCTTTATAAGATTTCTGCTGCGAAGAGGTTAAGTCCTCCCTCTCATCTCTACTCTTTTTTTGTCAAAAGAAGAAGACTGAATACACTAAATTCCTGTAGAGCTTCCTCATAGGTCATGCTTTCTAACTCTTTCAGCATACTTGCTGGCCTACTTTGGACCCTTTTCAATTTCTGAACTTGACAGAGTACTTACAGCGCCAAATAAAGATGAATAATTACCTCCCCCGTCCTGCAGATTGAGCTGTCCTATTAATATTGCCCAGGATCATGTTTCCCCCTTTCCTTAAGGGAAAAGCAAAACAACCATAAAGCAAGAAAAACAAACAAAAATCCACTACAAACAAACAACACCCTCCCCACCCCACCCCCACCTCCTGTCCCAGTCTTCCCTTCATTTAGAAACACATTATATGTCCTCCAGAACCTTTGCAGCTGAATTGGTATGAGCAAGATACTTCTTTTGTAAATTCCATTTCTCTTTCCCAAGTTTGAATTACTCTAATGAATTGTATCATTTCACTTTTGGTCTTTCGTCTTCCAGATAATTTTGAATGTGGCTCTTTTATAACGCAAGCAGTCATACCCAATGAGTGATCATTAGCCAATTTTATGTTTATACTTATGATTCACTGAACAATTAATGGAAAAAGTCATAGAAGGGGATCCATGACACAGGCCTATAACACCATTTCAATCTAGAATGTTACTTTTTGAAAGAGCATACCATTTTCTAAAGGATCTAACCTTGCAAAGTTCATACAGACAATAATGATAAATCCCTTGAAAGGCTTGTAAGAAAAATTCTTCCCTGGTGTCTATGAGCACAGCATCAATAGTTTTCTAATCAAAGCTGGAATCTTGTTGCAATAAAGTGTGGTATGCTTTGTGTAAGGAAAACCAGAAACTCACAGGAGATGTGTCATTAACAATAATAGCCAGCTTTCAATACCATGGGGACTTCTTCCTGCCTAGAGAGATTTGATGAAAATCCCTACATGAAAATACAGAGAAGCACAAAAAATGCTGTATCAAAATGCATTCAGTGAGGATAAAAAAAACCAAACAAACCAAAAAAGGCCCTATCTTAGCTAGGCACAACTTCTGATTATTAGTGTCAATCTAAACAGACTGTAAAAATTGTATTGATAAATGTGAAAATAGTCCTGACTGAATAAGTAGGAATACTTTTCACGTGCAATCTGGATGGCCTATAACTCCATCAGAAATTATTTTGGGAATGCTTTTAATATAGCTGCTTGAATATTTCATATCAAAATATTTTCCTTCAGAAAACTGAGTCTTAAACTCAATAGTTTTGACAGAATATTGTGTTTTCATGAGGAAAAGTCCCAAGCTTTCTGGCTTTTTTTTAATGTTTGTTTTTGACTACACCCTAACTGAACAGCTTTCAGGGTTCATATTTCAGTTCCGTCAAAAAATATCCAGATACAGAAATTTACAGTAAAGCCACCCAAAACTGTAGCTGCAAATAATATATTTTGTGCATCCTCAGTACTAATTTCCCGAGTTTTAATTTTGGCCTTATCTTCCTTTCTTTTTCTCTCTGCCTTGCTTCTCTGTTCCTTTTACAACATACCAAGACAGCAACTGAAAATCCATAGGATAGTTTTAAACTACATGCTCAAGGTATCAAGCAGTACTCTGGTCTGCATGTAACAGTTTGAAAATGATCACAGTATCTAATAATGCCTGTACTGGGCCTATTACACACAAAAAAATGATATCACACAGATTTGTTGTTTACTTTGCATGTGCCCTACAGTGCCCTATTCTGACAGGGAATGACTAGCAAGTGTGATTGTAAGGAAAGAAACATTTTCCTATGAGCAGACATTTTTATTTTCTTGTGTAGTGGCTTCACTGCCCTCTGCTGCTCGAGATGAGAGCAAAGCCACTAGTGAACAATTTCTCTTGACAAACCGACTGTGACATAACCTGACTTGGAAAACCTGTAATCAGAAAATCGTAGTCTCACCTGCTTCTTAAGGAGAATTAAACTTTGTACTAGCAGTAAAGCTTCCTGTTTCAACATGCAGGTAGAGTGAAGGTCTGTTATTATCTCATTAACGAGTTTGAATCACATGCTGCTTTGCACAAAGCTCACAGCATGTGTGTGCACACAAGCAACGGGAGTAAAAAAAAAATTATCAAGAAACTGAGACATGTAGAGTCTTGGACCTTCAGTAATATTTAATGTTTAAAATCCCACCCTGACTTCAGACCTAATAGTAAACAAAGATCTAGTAATACATTCTCTGATGAAACATGGATGCTTACTTAAAGATGAAGTGAGATTTAGTTATCTTTGACTATAAAGGTATGTAAACAACTAATCATATGTCAACATCTGGAACCAAGACTTTGCATGTGCCCATATATTACATGCTTCGGTTCCGGACAAGCTCTTCAAACCACACTAAAATAGTGCAACATCTCAGCTTCTTATAAGGTAATATAACTTGAGGTTGAACGGCAACATGGAATTTCATCATCCTACTTTTAATACCTAAGCTATCTTGTTCAAAGAGATATTTGGGCCTTCTGGTGGTGATCAACATGATATATAGATCCAGATTTTAAGAGCATAAGCAGGTTTAGAGCTGTGTTTAGTATACAGTATAACATATCCTGTACCAAAAAAACATGCGACTTGCATATAAATATTTGATGTATTTAAGATGCAATGGCATAATGTAATGGCACATTGGTCACTGAGCTCATGAGAAATAAACCAAGAGTAACAAGGGCAGAAACATGGTGAAAACAGCAAGAGTATTTTTATCTTAAGATAGCAACTAGTGACAATAACATCACGCCTATTCCAACAGTGTAATTCACAGCACAAATACATAAATCCCAATTCAACAGCTTGTTGAGCACTTCTCACTCTGTTCAAAACATACAAGCAGTGTCATACTGCAGCTTAAGATGTTTTAGGGATTACAGTAACTTGCCAAGAGAAAGTGATGAGGAAGAGAGACAGCTAACAGCAGAAAACTAATAATCCTCAGGAAGAACTTCACACTGAGGGTTGGTTTGATGCATTTTTTTTTCTTCAAATGAAATGTATTTTTGCAATCATCATACCCTCTATTCTACGAGTATTCACTGATGCTGCTTCTTAAGCAGCCACGTTGAAACTGTATTTGGAAAAGCCTCTTTACTCATATTGAACGCTGCCCATTCCCTGCTATGTAGCTATCAGCCTTTCCTCCCTCTCCAGCTACTGTTTTTACTGTCAGTAAAAGCCATGACCTCTTCCCTAGACATTATTCTGTGTCTTAGCTGTACATGTGGCTGGTGAATGACAGTTTCAGCTACTTTCATCAATGTCAGCTACTTTAACTACTTTCTATTTTGACACCAGACCTCCTAAGGAGCTCAGTCAAGATCAGTTGTTGTCCTCCTGTCAGTTACAGCATACATGTGGCTTGCATCCAGACTTGTACCATGGAAATCTATATGCTGACACTTTATATAATATATATATATATTTTTTTTTTTTTTAAATATATATCATACACAATGAACCTATTGTGGCCAAAGCCACCATGGCCATTATCACTTACATGCAACCATTATTACCTTGGTCTTATCAAAGACATATAGAAAACTCCCCATCCTGAGCACTGTACCACACGGACAGCCAGCTATTAATATTTCTGCTGGCATACTACTGAAAGTTTTTATTCTGGTAACTCTGTTAGAAACCAATCTTCCTTGATATAAGGAAATTTAGTATTTACACAGGTGGACACAAATCTCAGAACAACATATCCTGTATATGTACAGGTCTGATGTATAGTTTTTCTTTTAAAAATTATGACCACCATATTAAAAAGAAAAGAATGGATATCATACTTAAACACACACCAACTTTATAAAGCTAGAGAAAGAATTTTTAATAGTGTCAGTTATGGATTTTTATGTATGCTTTATGATAATCCCATGTAATTTTTATCATTATTTTCCATATCACAGGAAAGAAAGAATAGTGGAGTGAAAGGCAAACAAATTCCCACATTTACCTGGTGTTCATTATACCTGATGCTTACATATCTAGTTTTAATGACAAACAGATGATCACATACAAACATACATTGGCAAAGGAAGTCATTAAAGAGCATATTGAAGTCAGACATTGGAGGAGAGGGGGATGGGAAAAATAATCCAGGTCTCAAGCCCCAAAAGACTCTTCTCAAAACTAAATTTCCATAGTATTCAAGAAATTATTGGAAATTTTTATTTAGTTTGAGACAAGAATTTTGAAAGGGAGATGCTGCCTTCTGGTCTCAGTGGTCTCAGTACTATGGCAAAGATGTTTCTAAAACAGCTAAACAAAAGGACTGCAGGTTTATGTTTATAAACTTGCTGGAAGTTAGTGGCTTTTCAAACAAATCTTTATCCTTAACTAAATGCAGGCTTATGCCCCACCCCCCCACTGTAACATTATGCATTTTGTGCTGCTGATTTAACCTTCAGCTATTTAGAGGAGGCCTGATAAAATTATTGTACAATCACAACTTACAGACTGATGGTGTTTGCTTACAGCATAATGCTGTTGCTTAATCTTATTTGTCTCTTACAGCAGCATTTCTGTAAGAAGATGCTGCTTTTTTTCAGAGTCCTAAACAACAGTTGGGCTTCCCACCATCCTCATTATACCCTTTAAAGACTAACATTTTACAGATTAAAAGCAATTGTCTGACATGACTGGAGAATACTATGCACTGAAAAGAGAAGCATGCTTACCTAGATGAGCCTAAGAGACAGATATCAGAATAAAGTTAAAGAAATTGAAGACTCAGTTTCTAATGTTATTCAGTCAAATTGAAATAAATAAAAGATTAGCCGTGTTGAATGATCAAATATGTATCCTTGCACTCACCATTTTAAATGATCAATTGATGACTACTAAAATTTCAGGTCTGAAATCAAGTGATGCAAGTTTCTATACCTCACTATAAACAAACAAAAACAGTTTACCTCAAGACATGCCTTCGTCTGATCCAAAAATTAACCTTGAAGCTTACAGTCTATTATTGCCTATACTAGGCAACTGCATGATATTAATGTATCTGTATTTGCATTTTACAAAAGGAAACACTGTATGTAATAGGTTTATGTCAGTTAGTGTTCATCAGCTGTAAGTATTTATCTAGCAATTACAGTTCTAATCTCCCTCTGTGCACCATCTAACAAAATGAAAACACATGCAAGTGCAGACGAGTATCTTACAAGTAGAGCATGAAATTTGCAGTGGAAATGACACCAAGAAATTTAATTGAGAATACATTAAGATAACTTGCTGACCAGATGTACAACATTTCAAATAATGTGCTTTCACTATCATAAAATCACTACATTTATTAATACAAATGACAAGGATAAAGTTCACTGCCATCTGAATGCATGGCCAACAAAAGTCAGAATTAACCTCTAAAACCTCAACCAGTCACTTGTTTGGGAAATGTAGAGGTTTGTTTAATCCCAGAAGGAAACTATTCAGGCATGGAGGGGAGCACAGCCTGGGATTCCTATTTGAGACAGCTGCAAAGTGGATCAAATTAGGAACACGTCTCTGCTGGAGAGTATGCCAGCAGGACTGATGACATTTAGGAAGGAAGAGGGGACTGCCATGGGAAGATTTCTTGGGTGTCCACTCAGTAAAGCAAGGGAGGGTACAGAGGCACTCCATAGGACAGAAAGTTTCAGCTCAAAGCAGAGTTAGGTGCTTCGACACAGACTGGGAAGGGTGAGGGGCTGGTTTTTGTGGCACTGCTCCAGGAATGAATATGACACTGCAAGATGCCTTTATCAGAACTGCACTGTAGACTTATGACTAAGTTCCTGAAGTTTATCGTTATTAATCCCTTGCAATTCCTGCAATTATCTTAAAATTGTCACAGCTCACACGTGCCTTCTCGACGTACTGCTGCCAAAGCACCAGGCCTCTGTTCGGCCCTCCGCTGCCGCTCCACTCCGCCAGGGGGCAGTGCTGTTCTGCGGACAGCGAGCGCCGGGCGCGCTGCCCCCCCAGCCCACCCCGGCTCCTCATTGTCTGCTCCGGGGCGGCGCCTGCCCTGCAAACGCCGCCGTGCCGGTCCTTGCCCTGCGTTCTAAACCCATACACGTAAACCCGATCTTGCCCATAAACCTGCAAGGGTACCCACGTACACTGCAAGTTGGCTGGAGAGGTATTTCTCCCAAATTACTCGAACTGCTTCTCATACTTTTAACAGTAAGCCAGGACTAGTATGTTTGTGTATTCAAAAGCATTCTAAATGCACATTTCAACATCAATTGTATTTCTTCTGAATAACGAATGTCAGTGTTGTTTCTCCTGCCATTTCTGGTTCAGTGCATTGGGCAGATGAAGGAATTTCCCTCAGACTACTTGGCAATTGCTGCCTATGCTTCTGCTTTGTCACCACCCGGCGTGCAGGACAGAAGATTGCTGGCTATTCCTTACGTTCCTGAAATGCAGACATCACGTCCACTTGCTGCATTTTTTCACCCCTAATTCAGATAGTCTAGCTGTTCAAAATTTTACTTGCCTGAAGCCAAACAGCTAGATAGACAATGTAAAACCCAAGTTATAAACCAAACGCAGGTTAAAACCAGCATCAGCTCAGTCCTGCCTCCAATTTAGATTTCACCTCAAGAGCTGTGTCAGAGTACAGCAGAAATGAACCCGGTGTCCCTATTTTAGTTCTGTTACCTCATCTAGTTCTTAGTCAAGCAAACCCACGTTTCCCCCAACTGCTGTGCTAACATTGGCAAGAGCTGCTAAACCCAATGTTACCTGGGCTGCCTCTGGAAGTTCAACCAGACCAGAAAGTCTCCTGTGCTTCATAGAGAAATTATTCCTTGGATGCCAAACAGTTCCTCTTAAAACTGCAATAGAAACGACATTGAGAATGTTAATTGAGAACACAGGTTTAACCAATTCTGTTCAGTCCTTTTTCCTATCTATTCATACAAAACTAGGCATTAAGGATAACAGAGTTATGTGTTTGCTGAATGATTCCATGTGAGGAAAAAATAGATTTCAGAATAAGGTTCCCTGGCAAGCCATGCTAAATGCCAGCATTTCAGATACTACTCTGTTCTGCCATTAACTGTGACTACTATTCTCAGCCCACCTGACCACTCTACATGAAGGACATGACAGTAATTTGTTGGGTTTTCCCAGTGTTGTCACCTGCTAGCACAGTGAGTTGTCTTTTGGCACCAGACTGTGCTTGGAACTGTCTCTTCCCTCTTGCATCATCACTCATGATAAAGAGCCTTCTCTGGCATTTTTAATGGCTAAAGCAATTTTTTCAAGGAGTTGAGAGCAACTAGAATATTATAAACCAAACACTGGGGCTTCAGTTCTCATCTCAGTTCCCTCTCCCCTAAAAAGACATCCAAGTCAGAGTATTTTTGTGTCTTCCAGTTTTATACAGAATTTTTTCTCCCCCACTGAGTAACAAGTATTCTCATATTATAAAAATTAATGGTCTCCCCAGCACAGCCTTATATAGCTCTTTGAGTAGAATCTCTCTCTAAAAATAGAAATCTCTTTGACATTGAAGCTCCAGGCAGCATGGAAACTGTTGCATTTCAAGCTGAAGCTTTTGGAAAGCGCACTGTGTGTTTCTTTTACAAGTGTCCCACAAATGTGCAAAATGCATGACCTGTCCTGTCATGAACTTTTGAGTAAATGAGATTTTGTTTGCAGCCAGTGCTGTTGCAGCAATAGCTTCTTAGAAGCAGGCAATAAAAAGAGAATGCAGCACTGGCAAAAGGTGCTGGATTTACAGCTCCTCAAAAATAACACCCTTTCTTTACCCCCTGCTGCCCTCATAGGCAACTGCCAGCGTTCCCAGACTGCCTGACTGGGCAAGATATCATGAGTTAAGCCCAACTCTTGCACTGAGGACAGATGAAAACAAGCAAACAAATCTTGCACGTCAGTGTAGCAGTTTTTCCAGTTCTCAGGCAGATATTCTTCTAGAGAATACACAGAAAAGAAAGGGCAGAGGTAACACAAATCCTCTTGTCCAGCTTTTGAAAATACTGACAACTTGCTCTTACTGAAGTCAGGGACAGAAAAAGCTGACTGCCAACATGCCTGAATTGGAGACTGTAAGAATAGGAGGTCTCATTCTTCAGAGCACTAAGCCCAGGAGTATTAAATAGAGCTCAGCACCTCTGTGTCTGACATGCTCAGACACGACTGTGCAAGGGCAACAGCCACAGATGGACTATTAACAGGAGAGCCAGAAATCTGGCTCAGCTTCCACAGCTACACTGAGTAAAACAGCATTTCCTCGATGTTCTGACTACAACTGTCCCTTTACCATGCTAAAGAAGTTATTCCTCCATCACTCCAATATTCCCCTGGCAACATATTTAACATGAAATTGAAAGTGCTATTATTTCTAAATGAAGAACTACAAGCACGTACTGATCTTAAGATCTGAAAGAAGAGATGGGTATATGATTCTAACCTACTTTGAGGATCTTTTGGCCTCCAGTTCCAGTGCAAGTCGCATGCTCTTCTTGCAAGATACTTCATTTTTACTCTGGTTGGCTCCACACTCGAATTCTGATATATAACCTTGTACAGTATTTTATTTAAGAGCTGAAAGGCAGCTCATGCATACTAATCTCCCTGTCAATTTTATGAAACAAATTGATAAATGGATTCAAGGATTGCCTACACAATGAAGTACTGAGAAAGTGACACAGTAAATCTTCGTAATAAACATGCTTATTCCTACTTATTTTATAATTCTTTTGAGTTAAAGCCATTTCAGAATAAGCCATTGAAAAAGAAAGAAGAATTTTATGTGATGCTTTGCATCAATTCAGCCATGACCATTTTAAAGTTCAATGAAATCTGTTGCAAAACATACACCCTAAGTGTGAGGGATGCTAAGTAAATTAGAAGATTGAGTGAGATTGCATACTTTTGTTTGTTTCAAATGGTGAGTCCTGGGAAATTTGTCTGAATCTGTGTTTCATGGCTAAAGCCATTAGCCAATATATTTTTTTCTATAAACTAAGATATGAGGACTCAGGCAACTAGAGAAAAGTCAGGGAATAGTGAAATTTGGGCAAAACAGTGAAATAGGCAATTCTGAAAGTTGATCAGTAGAGAATTTTCAGGGATGTAGATAAGCTTGAGTCTAGCTGAGTTATTTTGAAAAAGTGAAAGAAACAGAAATAGTTCAAGAGAGAACAATATGACGGGTTTTAATGCCAAATCCTAGTAAACAAAGCTACCAGCTTTCACAGCAGACCATTTTCTTTAGTCTAACCTATCTAGTTGAACAGTCCAGCTACAGATGACGAGTAATGACAGCTGGAACTCAGTTCCTGTATTGAGCTCAGTTGTGTCTGGGAGCTTTGTGCTTTCATTTGAAGACTACTTTGGCCATTTTATCTGTGCATAACACAATAACTGTTTAAAGTATATTATCTAGATACTGCATCCACCAGATGGCCATGCTATTTGGTTTCTTTGAACAATCTGACTCATTTGTGCTAATGCAGTCCCAAAAGACCCCCACCCTGTAATGTGGCCCAATTGTGCTGAGCATTGTACACAGAGGAAGATCTCTTAATAAACACAGTGCCACTGCTTTCTCCTTTGGAAGTGAGGCAAAGCTTTTAGTTACCTCTTCATGATCCTTCTGGCATTGACTGACTTGCTGCCTCAGCAGTGAGGCAAGTAGCAAGAAATACATCATCTGTGGGCACACATTTCAGTATAACCTTGACATCATTGACAGTGATACCTACAGCCCTCACTGAAACAGAAACCTGCAAGACGACATTTGTTTCTTCTTGCTGCCTTTGCTATTCCTTTTGGGAGGATGATCATATGCCATACTTGTATATTTGCAAACTTATGACATAATGTTAAGGGATTGTCATAAACAATGCCATTTCAGGGAATGGGCTGAGGAGACTGAGCAACGATTTCACTTGAACTGTCACTGGACCTGCTTTGCTCTAAGGATTAAATGTGTCACCCCATATCCAGATTTGTAATGAGAACCCTCCCTCCATTTCTCTCTCTGCCTGTTCCCTCTCCCTCCACTTCAAGAGAAGCTGGGCAGGTGACCAATGCAGTGAAAGTGAGACAGGGGAGCCACACAGGACAGAGTAATTGATACAGGATATGAAGCTAGGAACGAGTGGGTTTGACACAGTGCACAGTAGTAGCTGAGTGGCTCAGTAAGCCTGCTAGTAAGATGGATTTATAGCTTGTCTGTCACTAATTAAGGAGCCAGTTGCCCCTCTTCCTGCCACCCCCCAGAAGCTGCACATATCCCTTGTTCCCCTCCCAAAACATTGCATAGTCTGAAAGGCAGGTAACAGGACAAACCATCAAATTACACACACTTTGGATTAAGTTCAGAAAAGTACAATGATCTCCAGCAAATGCTTTCCTTCCAAAAACCACCATTCTCCTGCCAAGACAGAAGATTTGCATATCTCAGCACCATTCTTATCACAGCACTGGGTAACTTTTCAGCTGTTAACAGAGTCTGTTTTCTTATTCAAGTCAACTCTTCCTTGCTATCATTGACCCACAGCTATGAAGATGCCAAAAGTGGTCTGGAGCTCCCAGTGATGTTCCTGGGATTCTGCACACTCTACTATTGATCAGGTCTATCCCAAAGGGCAGCAAAATTTTGATCTGGAAGAAAATGGTGAATTATGAGATTTCAGCCTACTGGCTCTGCAGGCTCTGTAACCAGTAACAGCTGGTACTTTCAAATCTGCTTCAATCTCATTCATAAACTTCTTCTCAGCAATTAGTTAATCCTAGATTATGTAGATCATTTTACAGATCTGAGGTACAAGAAAACTAGCTGCAGCCTAAACTCAAAAGCCTGCCTCTGTCCTCCAAAGACAAACCTGAGGACAACTCCAAACTTCACGAAAGCTCAGAGAGCAGGTAAGGCAAGAAACCAGCTATTAAACTTACAATCCATTTCATGGTGGCTGAATGCAAGCTTGCTCTGTGTGAACACTGTTCTGCTCTCCTGTTCCTTTACCCAGAATTATTGGAGTGAGTTAGAAGCAATAAGTAGCACTGAAACCCTCAAACTGTCCTCAAGTTAAAAGAACTCAAACCAAATGAGTCCTTAACTTCGCAACAATTCTGCCTTAGCCACAGACAGTAAGTTGGCCTCTCAGCGTTGACCACAGCATCTGTGTTACTGCCAGCTGTAGCCTTGGATTTGGGAGCCTATAACCCCAGCTTTAGTCAAGACTGAGGGCTGGCCTATCCAGCCTTCAGCACAGACAAATAAGCCATTCCTAAACCACTTAACAGTATGTATTCAGTTTGTTTTAGTTTATAGCTAAAGCTATATGAATGTATTTCAGAGCTGAGCACAGTCTCCTGACTGCAGCATCCCTGCCTCTGTTTCTGTCTCCTCTCTTTTCCCCTCCATTTGCCTACACGGACCTGCAATTCCTCTTCCCAGAGGAAGGCAGCTGCTGGCATGGTTCAGGCTTACCTGTTCAGTATCTTACTCACACAGTTATCCCCCTAGCTCATACATCTTTGTTTTACAGTGATACATGATGTGATATAACCTCAACAGAATGGACTAAAAATACATCATATCATGTATCTCACAATTAAACAAAGAGGAAGAATATGGTCACTTTCCTTCCCTTTCTTTTATGGAGACGAACAGGAAAAGAATCATGGAGTTGTTTAAGTTAGCATGCGTGGGTTTTTTGTTTGTTTTAAGAAACTGAATTGCAGGTCTGAAAGTGCTTACATTTTTAGCTATTGCTGCTTTCTACCAGCAGCCATAAGTCTAGGCTAGAAATGCTTTTCTCTTTGTAACAGTGTATGCACCCTATTTTTATCTTAGCACCACTAGAAGATAAGCACTTTCAGATAACAGCTTTTGCTTTTTACCTTTCATTTACCTGTCCTTTGACTGCAGTTTTGGTATAAGAAATGTGCCAGTTTTTCTACTGGAAAAACCTAATGCATGGTCTTAAGACCATACTAACTACAAGTACATAGCAGTTCCTCTGCTGCATCAGTGACAAGACTTCAGCTCAAGATCAGGCAGTGGATATGGTTACCACAGGGACTGTCTATTGTAGCACTTCCAATGTTGCCTCAAACTGTCCAGTAAGCAGATTATAGGCATTTCTATTTCTTGCCTATATTAGGCTATATTATTCTCCTTTAACCTTGTCAACACAAATTCTTTTCTTCAGGCCATAAGCTATGCTGTAGTCAAAAGATTTTTGATGGTACCTATATGCTAAAGCACTCAGTAAAGACACATTACTTTGGTAGTCCCAAAGAAGCATTGACAATTCAATTATCTCTCTGTACAGGGAGTGGTGGGAAAGAAGAAATGAAAATGTAGCTACCATGTTCATGGAAATATCAAAGTTGGTTAGGATTTGAAAATATGCCAGAAAGCATATAGCCAGTCACTATTCAAGCAGGGCAAGAAGAAAAGGGGAATGGAAAAAGAGCAGACAACGCACAGCCCACTACTGAGAGGCAACAGCATCATTCCTCTCCTTGTGACATGTTCACCAATCCACCAGCAGCACTAGTAGAAAAGAAAATCAGCACCTTTTAGTTTTGATACACCAAGTATGCAGTAGTACACTCCAAAAAAAGATAATCCGTAGCCAGTGTACACACTGAACTACAGTAGAAGTGTTGTACAAAGTGAATAACAGACCCTAAGTGCTGTACCCAAGCTCACTATTGGGAAATTTTCTGCATTGCCAGCATACCAGTTCAATATTTCAGAGGTCATTATCTCATCCCTTCTTCAGCTGCTAACTTTGGATTTCTGCCAGAGAAGGGCAACTGCTAGCAAGATGATACACTAGTACATTAGGCACAGCTTTTGGGAAATTGAGCAAGCTTTTCTTTTCACTGAGATCAGTCTGCTCTCCAATTCCAATGGCACAAGTGCTCCATCAATTTATAAATGGTCAAACATGTTCTTTAACAGTCCCATGATAATAGGTATAAGAACTTGTATTCAAGGAAATAGATTCTTCTGTATTTGTCAAATACACTATGTATATGTCAAATACACTATGAGGAGAACTGCACCTTTATATAAAGTTCTTCTCACATTATGGGAAGAAGGAGACAGCCATTGCCAAACTGAAACTGTGCTCAAAAGGTGTGATTTCACATGCACAGTACAACAGGAGGACTGACTGGATACAGAGTTAAACAATAAGTAAACCAATAACCAGGATGTACCATTATCCCTCTGCAAGAAACTTCTGTGAACTTTTACATGAGTAAACCATGACTAAAGTTTTGCTTTCGCTGTGAGTTGGTAACTAAAACCAGAACCTTTCAGTCAACTAGATCAATGGGTTTAAAGTTTAAAAGTGCCTCCATGTAGCTTAACATCCTATACCACATATTTTGCCATAAACTACCATAATATTATACCACTGTTCAACTTTCCTAATGATGAGTTTGGTGACAATAAATGGCAGCACTCCTATGAACTCAAAGAGTAACATCCCACCTCATTTTCTGGAAAGACATTCTAGATTTAATCCAACAGTTCAAGAATTGTATCAGACACTAAAGAACATTAAGTAACAAAAATATGAGTGAACATATTAACTCTTCTCCTTTGATCTCCCTAATGTTGTATTTTCTCACTTTGAAACCCATTTAGAAATAGAATTAACTTTAGAGACAAACATGAAAGTCATCTCAACAACACTGGATGTGTCTAGGAGCCCTCCCACAAGACTAGAAGCAGAAAAGAGTGTGCTGAACTGCCAAATTCCCAATATCATTATCTTGCTACAGGGAAGAATTTGCTGACAGGAAATATTTCTGTCCTTATCTTGCAAGCCAAAGATACTTCATTATTCAAAGCTTCCTCTCAGGAAAAGCATTCAGGAGATAGCTTACAAACATCTTTGTTTAACCCAGTTAATTTACAGACATTTACATCATCTCACTCGCCCTGCTATGCAAATTCTACATACATTCTCCAAAGAATGGGAAGACAGTGACTTCAAAGGTAAAATCCAGAAAACTATATTTTACTATACTTATCCTGTCTATTTATACTGGTTAATGTCACAGCATTCGAGTTTTAGCACCTAACGTGCTCTAGGGGCAAGGCTCTTTATTGCATGCCCATGCAAAGAGTGGAGCTAGGGAGATCTCACATCCCTGATGAATTTGCCTTGTCCGAAGGTTTTACACTCTGGCTTTTACTGTGACTGAGTCTGAAGGCAACTAGCTTGTCTGGTGCAGAAATTGACTATGGAGGTGACAGGAACTGCTATCAGCTTGATGCAACTCATCTCCAGGCATCACAGATGCAAATGGCTTGAGCCACACCATGCAGCAGACTCATACTCAAATATAGGCAAGGCTAATCAAAAGACTAAAATTTGGTATACCAGCTCTAAAGAGGCCCTAACAATAAAATGTATACAGCTCTCATGGATTTTTAGAATCTGTATACAGAATACTCCCATACAGGTAAGTCATCCCACTCAAACCCCAGCTTATGACACTTATCTCAATAGCATATATCCCAGCTTGTTTAAAATTTAATCCCCAACCTTGAGCTCTGGCTTGCCTAAAATACCAGACCTTCAGTTTAGATCAAAACCTGGTATTTCAAATGAATTTAAGTGGATGTAGAGCCTCAAGCCTGAAGATCTGATGACTTCCTTGTCTGCTCATCTATATCTATCTACCGAAAACTACTTTCTCTTTATATCCGTGTTCAAAGAGGAAACTAAGAACACAAAGGTCATTCAGTTTTCCTGATGTACAGGCACAAGGTCTGATAACCAACTGCAGGGTGCCTTGTTTTGTTACCCTGACATGTGGGCCAGGAAAACCAAATACTTCCTGACCTTCAATTTGCCCACCTGTCTATCTAAAGCATGTCATTATCTCCAATATCCATGTGTCACCAATGACCTTCACAAACACAGTATTAATGAGATGAATTTTAGACAAATTTTGAGCAATGTTTTGAACACTTGAGCTAAGTATGAGGAAGAGATGGCAAGGTAATAGCTCTGAAGACATTTGCTTTCTTGCTGAAGAGAGCATTGTTATTGTGTAATTAGAATAGGAGTTGCATGTTAACCATGTAACAGAAAGCTATCTGTTGCACAGACAGATCTAATGCATAAAAAAACTGTTGTACGAGCATCAATTCCATGTGCCTGAAAACACAGAATAAGCTCAAGAGCTGAATAGCATGTTCCTAGAGACATTAATAACACACAAGCACAGGCCAACTTCACAATCCTAGATTTATCAGCCAGTAAAACAGGTGGTCTAACTTATGATGGCTTTAGTAGGTTTTTCTTAGTTGCTTGGTTTGGTTTTTTCCTTCCCTTTTTTCTTCCAATTGCCTCAGTATTTTAAGCATACACCCTATAATTTGTAGCCATTACTTAGCTCCCAAAGCGTGATTTGGGTCAAAGCATCTTTAATGGAATTATACCAGCAAAGGCCTTAATTCCTTGTATGAAACAAGATCTACAGGCTGGTTGATAGGCCATATCTTTGTTTCCAGAGGTATTGATTTAAAGCAAGAAACTGACAGTTTGTTTTCAGATAAACATGGAAATACATTCCAATGTTCAGATTGTAAACGAGAGTTGAAAAATAAAAAAAAAAAACACAAAAAACCAACAACAATGCCCCCCCCAATAAAAAACAACAAAAAAATCCCAAAACAAGCCAGCAAAACAACCCCCCCACCAAAAAAAAAAAAAAAAAAAAAAAAGGAGAAGGAATGCAAGTTCGTCAGTGTGTCACCTCTATTGACTACGTGACTATGGAGTTCCTCACCTGTGTCCCACAAGCTGCCTGGGAGAGTTCAGAACATTGTTGGTGGAAGGGCTGGTGTTCTGGACTGAGGAGCACTGGGAAATGCTGGTTTGCACTAAGTTGTGAGCTGAAACCCAGGATTTTGGCTTAGCAAGGTCAGTGTTTACCAGCCTAAAGTCCATGAGCTGTCTAAAGGATCCTAAAAAACCCAAACCCTTTATGTGGCAGGCTTAACTTGCTGTACAGATGTTTATATCTAGAAAACAAAAAGCTAACTAAGCGAAGGTTACTTTATTTTGTCTGAAGGAGTCCTGCATGTATAAACATTGTAGAACAAGGCCCTAGAGCCCAAATTTATAAACTGCCTGAATTAATTTGTAACTTCATTTTTAAAGCCCTAATTTCATACAACTAAACCCACTAATACAGTAATAGTTGTGCCACTGAGTGCTACTGCTTCCTGCTCATAATAAAGCATTGTACATTGCTAATTCTATTAGAGTGACAGTTAATTTTAAATATATTTAAATACATTTACTAGCCACTGCCTTTGCTGTAGGGTTTCATAACAGAAATGCCTTTTTTTTTTTTTAATACTCTCTAAAGGAAACACTGATCTGCAATTCTAGATCCTGAACTTCACGACTAACACATAGCTAATCAATTAATGAGAAATGTAACTTCTGGAAAGCACAAGCTAATTGTCTGATAAATATTGACTACATTAGCTCATTCATGCTGGCCTTGAGCATATTAAGCTAGCTAAATTTATTGCAGCAACTAGCAGGCAAGCCTTTAATTATGGCAATACTATGTTGCATTCATTTAAGTGGAAAAGCTGAGTTCCATATGCACTTTGTGCACTTCACCTATAGTACTATTCATCACTTTGTCAGCAAGCAGAATACAACTTTAATTGCTTGGATTTTGGATTACTTCATCACTGCCCCTGTCTCTTGAATCACTTTGAATCACCACCTCTTCTACAGCAAAGACTAAGTCATATTCATGTCAGTTGACTTCTTTGGTATTTCTAGTACATAGTCCATTTAACTTGGATTTTTAGTTAATTTTACTTTCTGTTTAAGATATCTGACTGAATCCAGAAAGTTCTAGATTTGGAAACATCAGATCTGTATTCAGGGTGTCAAATGTTAAAACTTCTGTTTCTTTTAGGGAAAAATATTATTAAAAGAGTGCATCAAACGTGTTGCTTTGACACCAGTATGAACATAGAAAGAAGAGGCAGGGTCTCCACACTCCTAGCCCCAGTCCCCCTTTCCAGCATACTGATACCTACTGTCTCTGCTTCTTTCCCTTTTTTCTCTCTCTAACATTACTATTAAATAGTTGTACCTAAGAAATCAAACATCTTGTTCTCTGCTCAGACACATTTTTTCCAAGAGTAAAAGAATCAGTATTTCTGGAAACCTAAAAAAACCCCTTATAACAGTAATTTAATTCACATGGTACTTCTGTACCCAGAAACAGTTTTCAACACAGACAGAACTGATACTTGTGTTTACGAGTGTGAAACAATATACTGACATCAAGTGAGAAGTTTTAACTGTGCTTACCAGCAAATTGCATATTCCTGCCTCAGACAAGTATAAGGATCACTATCGGGGGAAGGCCTAAAAAAACCCACAAATGGTTGCTTGGTTACCTGCCAGACAACCACTGAAAAGAGACACTAAAATCTTAATGTTGCATGCAGAAAGTTGTGTGAAGTGGCAGGTAGGTAGAACCTGCTTATACAATAAAATATTACACAATTTCTGTATAATGAGAAGACCTAGACTGATTAATTTTCTCTAAACAGAAAACAGGTCACCGATTTCATGGGGAAAAACACAAGAGACCTCAATACCAGCCACATTTAAACAAATCTACTCTGTTAGATAATGGTGAGATTGAAGTGACTATACAGAATAAGTATTGTAATCCAAATGTTATTATTTCCATTAAAAGGGACTATTCAATAGATATTTCTTAAACACAGTTCTGCATTATTAATAGTGGCAAGACATCTAAGGGCACAGATTGCTACTGCAATAAAAAATACTACTTTAAAAGCTGAATAGCTGTTGCGTCTGAGAAAGTAACCTTAAATTTGAAATAATTATTCAACAGGGTCATAACAGTAGTCAAAGGGCATATCCCTGTTAAGCACCCTTCACCCTCAGTTACTGATGCATAAACATAACTCCAAAAGAAAACACAAAGTCACTACTGGTAAAGTTTGCAGCTGACATAAGTGAAGTAGCAAACAATAATGAAAATGGACAACTGATCTACAGTTTGCCTGGTAAGCCATGCTATTCTCGGCAACATGTTTCAACATAACAAAACACAAGACCAGCCATCAGAAACTCAAGACTAACACTTTAAACTGTAGCTTCCCTGAGGACTTAACACGTGTAAATAAGGTTCACTGAAACCAGCTTCAAGCCTTGAGGGCCATACAACAGTTCAGAAGAGGCTTCAGGAATCAGATAGGATATTCAACTGAATAGGTTCTTCCAGAGGTGACCCTCTCAATGAAATAATCTACTCTGTTCATACAAGCAAGAGACCTTCAATAGCAAGGAAGTGTATTTCCACTACATTCAGTGGAAATATTTCCTCTTCTGTCGTCTAAAAGCTGCTGGCAAACTGAAAAAGGATCAATAAATGCTTGTCAGAATAACAGTTTGGAAAGCTTGCTTTGAATTGTGAATAACACTGTGAGAACAGAAGTATATTTTAAAGCCACAAAAGTGTTACTTCAATAGATAAAAGTTTAGGCTAAATGGATTGTGCTAATGCATTTTCTCAGTCTGGTTGCCCGGGCAGGCTGAGCAATCATTGAGCCTGGTTGCTCTGTCAGGCTACATCTGAAGCACATCACTTAGACACACATCCCAGATACAGGTGTGTACTCCTAGTAGCACACCAGAATCAGATTAAGATATATGTCATCTTACCCAAAAGTCACCAGTAAAAGCAAGACTGAAATATCCTAACAATTTCTTGGTTGCACAATTGTAGGACCAGGACTGCAGAGTGTCCTCAAGTCCATTTGCCTCACTTTAAACTACAACTCATTGACCTTGTTACCAGGTTCAACATACCTCCACTCTCTGATCTGCTTATTATAGGAATCAGACGCACAACCAAGATCATCAGCTGGTAAACTGAGCCCCAGTTGCTGTCTATGCATCCACTTGCAGCCACAACAAGTAACAGGTGCATCTACTTCAGCTCTTTAGCTTCATCAGGATTACATTTTCTGAAGCAAGTTTCCCTATTATCTAAGTATACCATATGTTATTTCAGAGCATGGAATAGTTTTGGGTTGTACAAACTAAACTGCTTTCAGATTAAATCAAAGGGGCAGATCTAGTACATGCTACCTGGCAAGTAGTCTCCAGGTGACAGAATGAGACGAGTTAGTCTGAAAGTAAAAACCCTACAGCACACACAGCACAAAGACTGGGCACTCAGCATTAGCTTTCTCTACAATCCCCCTCCTTTGCCCCACACTAGCATGGACACAGCCACTGTGTAGTCCTCAGTTTATTAATCTTGCACTGATTAAGAAACAGAGTGAAATTTCCACATGCTGCAGGTACCCACAACTACTCCAGCCCCAGCAGCATCCCACAGCAAGTTACTATCCCACACATTTCCACCCACATACCTGTGTCTTTGAGAGATGCTCTCTCACCAGTGCCTCACAACACCCACAACTTACTCCCACTTTTCAGCCCAAGCCTTTATGAAGCCTCCTGAAGAGCCTCTGGACAGCCCCCAGTCCCTCCTTGCAGCAGCAGATTGTGAATAGATGCCAGGTGTGGGGGGAGCAGCCTCCCCCCCCCAGCTCCCATGGCCTTTTCCTGCAGCTCACAAGGGCTCCCGGTGCCTCCTTGGTGCTCAGATAACAGGGAGCATACAGGGTAAGTTCTTCACAAAGGAAGTTTCCCCTAAGAACAACACCTCTGTGGATATGAGGAATTGCTCAGCACTTGACATTTTAAGCAACAAGGGGCACTCCTGCTCGTGGGAAATTCTGGATAGAAGAGTAATCTGGGAACTAAAATAAATTACATACTTCAGGTAAATTGTCCAAGTAATCCAGCACTGTTCTTCACACCTTCTAGCAACAGCAATCTAAACACCTGAAATTAGAGAATATTATAATAAATGGCTCAGAATAACTTGAAATTAGATTTATGTACAACTAATACTGTTAAAAATTCAGAACTGTAAATTCCTTAGGGGCAGAACATGCATAGCATTAAGGTCAGTACTGCTGCAATGTCAAGACACCTTGTATAACAATTTCTTTAAAACCTTTGGAATTCGGAGTCGATATTTCCATTGTCATTTCAATGGAAATTTTGTGACTGGAGGAAAACCAAGGCATTCTAACAAGTGCATGATATATAACTTGAGTAATAAAAAAGAAGAGTCCTGACTGAGGGGCAGCAGAAAAGCAATACAGGCAGCACCAGGGAAAAGTGGGCTAAAGGACTTCAACATACCCCAGGGGCAGCTGGTGTCTTCACAGGTTCAGCATGAATGGTACAGGCTAGGCTTCCCTGTGCTACAGCGGTACTGCAAGCATCGAAAAACTAAGAAAATCCCTACAAATATATTTTTTCTAGTACTGAGATCCCATTCACAAATTTTACAGGAAGAAAAAGTTTTCCTTCCCAAAGAAAACTCCAGCCTAAAGCAGACAGGAAAAACAAGTAACGGAGGAAGCCTGGGCTGCACTATAAAGCAAGAGAAATCACTGGTTTTGGAAGAATCTCTTCTGCTTTACACCAAAATATGCTTTGCTTTAACTTCACAAGAACTGGATGAAGCTTACTTATGTCCCCAGTGTCACCAAGTCATATTTCTGCTAACAAAGGCAGCTTTTGTCTCCCAGTGGGCTTGTCAAAGGCTTTCTGCCAAAAATTCTGAGAGAAAAATGTCTGCTAAACACATATTCTACCAGGACGATCCTGGTTTCCACAAATCTTGTGTGTGTCTGTGTGTTTTGTTGTTTTTTTCCCCAGAAATCTGAAAAGTTTTGGTTTACATGAGTAAATAATTTGTTCATTTTTGTGGGTTTCCAATGAAGGCAAATAAACTAAACCAGAAACAATTACAGCTTGCCTGGTAAGACACTCCACATATTACTGAGTAACCTGGTGATATCCTGAGGCTAAAATAACAAAAATGATGATGGTATATTTCTACCCTAGTGGTAACCTGCTATAATTTACTATACAACCTGCCTTCGCTCTTTTTTTGTCAGTGCTCTCTCCTCCCTTTTATCCCCCTGATAGAAACACTAAACAAAAAGGAGAAAACTGAGGTGAGCTTATATAGACATTATTCAAATCTGGGAGGCACAGGTGCCTCTAGGGGAGGCTGGGGAAAAGGCTGACGGTCAGGAGAACAATTAATAGGTACAGCATGTCCAGTGTGATCCTGCAATGGCAAAATGTTCGATGTATATGAGTCAACCTGAAAGTATAATACTGACAGAAAATTTGCTCTAGTGTGCATAGGAACTGAAATGCTGGCAGAGTGAGGTATAGGGACTTACAGTAATTTCTTTCCTGCATGACCAAAGAAGGGGCTGAGTTTTTTATGAAGGTCCAAATGCCTCACAATTGTGATCCTTCAACAATTCACAAGGCAGCAAAATGGACTGAGAGGCCCTTTCAAGAACTTTAAAAGGAAATTCAATGCCTTTGTCTATTTTCCTCGAATGCTACCAAGGAGTCTGTTTAAATATTATGAAACTTGTTGAGCCATCTAGCAAGTCACGTAGACCTATTAACATGGTACATTTGTACTTCTGCTTTTTGACATAAATCACTGACGTTATGGAATGGGTAACAGTTTCTTTCCTGAGACACTTGTAATGGTCATCTATGACGGAAGTGACCCCAAATTCTCAGACAATAAAGAAACAGGAACAAGTTTTCTTCTCACAATCTAAGCATCACATTATGCTATTTCAGAGTTCACATGTCGCTGTAATTGCTGTTTACATGTTTTTTGAAAGAGGGTCACTCTAATTTCTCCATAGCATCCACATTAAATATTTACATTCAGATCTAAGATGTCTTGTAAAATTTTAATAGCATACCCTCCTATTAAAAACAGAACAAAACACCACAAACCATCAACAAAACACTCAGCCCAAATCCTAGCTCATATATGAAGCAAAACATTCTAAACACTGTGTAAACCATCATTTCTTCCCAAAGTACAGGGATGTTTATGCTCTTGCCTAGGGGCAGATAAACAGAGCAGCATACCACTCCATATTTGTAAATGTTAACAAGGCAAGGTAGAAACTGGCTTCTGTATGCACCAGGCTTCTGTTTCTTCACTGCTCAAAAAGCCATAATATGACATATGGGTATGTATAAATTGAAACAACAAAGATATATGGCCCCATCACAGAAAAACATGCAGTCTCACTCTTCATTCTACATATCATTGTGACTTCAAGAAACTTTTCAAAATTGCCTCCAGAAATGAATCTTAGGTAGTAGCCCCATGGCCTAATAGTATATTTGGGCTAATTCCATGTGTCTGTGGGACAGTTGCACCCTCAGACCTGGTGTATAGCAAAAGTAACTTTCCTAGAGTCAGTGGAGACTGACTCTGCTGCTGTGAATGTGGTAGAACTATACTACAAAAATTTTCAAGAAAATGCTATGAGGATTTACAAGGATGATGTATCAACCCTCAACTGAATATTGTATAAAGCCACAGTACTCGCACCGATAGGCAGAAGACTGAGAGCAAAGAACCCAAGGACAGCCCTTTTATGTGTATGTGTCATTCTAAAATAGACTCCTGCAAGCATTCTGGTTAATATAACATACTGTTTGCCAAATATGTACTTTAAAAATAGCAGTCAACTGTATGGCATACTTTGAGTGGTGTTAAAGCTGTCTAGGTTTGTTATACAAAGACTATGATAAGTTATAACATGCTGCCAGTGCAAAAAGGAGTGAAGCAGCAAAAATCAAGCTGCATAAAATTCTTGAATGAGTACTTGACTGGGAAGGCTAAACCCTAACAGGCATCTTTTAACTTTAGTAAATAGGAGCACTTACTCAGATGACTAAACATGGATTTAGGATCTCCAGTGATTCAGATGTTTATAGTTTGGCAAATAAACCTACAGTTGGGCATCTAAGAAAAAGTGTAGAGTACACCAGAAGTCCGCACACCTACTGCTCTAACAGCATTTAGACACTGACATTCTGCCCAGAGGAGTCTGAAGTTCTATGTTCTTCTTTTAAAATCTTGGCATAGATTTCAGCTCTAGTAGCCTTCCATTTTAGGAGAAACTAATAAGATTTTTTTTTTTTTGCATTTATGCTAAACTCTGCTTGATTGTTGTCTCAAACTTCTAAGTCTTCCTGAAAAAATCCAGCCCATTTGACATCCAGCTTACAACCTCAGTAAAGCAGAAGTTCTTGTATTTTTTATTATTGGCCAGAACAGTATTAATCTTGACTGGGACAAGTTATTAATTTGTGTTACTAAAAATTAGTTTATGATCAATAATACTGATCCTTTTTCTTTTGTACAGACAAAAGTGAGTTGAAGACATGGTTGCTACTCTTTTCAAATGAAGACTAATTGTGCAATTTGGCATTTGTTTTTGACTCACTGTAGGTTCGCAGCAAGAGCAAAGCAGCTAAGGCTGGACTGTGTGAGGGAGATGAGGTGGTATCTATCAATGGCCAGCCTTGTGGAGACTTAACCTATGCTGAAGTGATTGTTCTGATGGAAAGCCTGACTGACGTCCTACAGATGCTTATCAAGAGGTACAAGAATGCTCAGAATGCTTTGGTGCAATTCTGTTCAGTGAATCATGTGGAATATGCTGGTTTTGAATGCACTCATTTTGCAGACATATACTGTGAGCTTCTTATAGTTCTCTTATATCTGTAACTCTGCTTATCTGTATAGAATAGGGAGGGAAGACAGAGTATTTGATCTGAAGGAATCAATGTGCATAATTTGAACAGCACAGTTCAGGAACAGAATTAAGAGTACAGTCTCCAAATGTAATGATTTTATTTTATTAAGTATCCTTAATACTTACAAGGTGCCTGCTACCATATCTGCATACCAGAGAGTCTTCAGTTCAATTATTCTTTCCACCCCTTTGAAGCAGTGAAGTGTTGTTTTTCTCCATAGATAGGGAAGTGAGGTTTACAAAAAGCAAAGACTGTATAGATGAAGAAACTGTTACACAGATATGCGTTGACGATGACATGGCAAATGGTCTTCTTAGGTGGCAAAATGTGTCAGTAGTCAGGAGGGGGAGAGGATCTGGCAACAATGAATTCTATTTCTGGAGCTGTTATCACTTCACTAGATGAGGTGGGGCAAGTCACAGCTCTCTGGGTCTCAACTTCTCCATTTACAAAATAGTGACAGTGAATTTCAGTTTGCCTTGAAAACGCATTGAGCTTCTTAGAGAACCTTCACATAAATTTGCAATGAAGCCAGCATTACTGCTCATGGCACATCAGTCTATTCTAGTGACTTTCTGTAATTTTATTCAGTGTGCTATATGCAATCTTGAGTTCACAACTGCCTATTGTAAGCGCATTCTCCCCAGACTTTGTGAATTCAGAGAAGATGAACTCTGAATTGCCTTCAATGTGGGTAAGAAGAGGAAGAAAAGACCTGAGACTTCCACATTCCTTGTAAGGAATTAGAGCTTCCCCTCAGCTACTGCAGTTCCCACAGGCAGGAGCAGGAGGACAGAAGGGGTCAGGACTCATGACAACAGCTAACAGAGCAGCAACACTGGAAAGTCTGAAAGGGCTCTGGTACAAAAAAGGCACTTGCCTCTGGTTACCAGGGATATCTCAACAGCACATGAAATTCCTCTGTGCTTTCTGCAACCTGCACAAAGGAACTTTCCTGAAGTGTCTAGTAGTTCAGTTACAATCTGCCTTCAAAATAAGATGCTCTCAAGGAGTGGATATTTTGCATGGCCTATCTGTTCATGTTGTCTTGGGCTGAGTAATGGATCAATGTGCTGAGATCAGGGGAACAGCGATAGCTGAGGATTACAGCTTACCTTCTCCATAGTGCATACTCTTGTTTCTGGTTCAGCAGTGTACTATTTGAATGCTCCTCATGTGAAATCTGCATTCTTATGTTTTTAATTTGTAACATGACTACTAGAACTGCACTAGTAAAAATTGAATTTGTGGCTGACTGGCTGTCTGCAGTCATAGGAATAGCTCCACACACTTTGAGTCCTGCCTTTTGCCGCGCTATAACTGAATATTTCAGTTGGTCTAAAGGCCACATTACATTCTAGCTGAAAGTGACAGCACATCTTTCATTCACTCCATTGCCCCTGTCTGCGTGTATGATGAAGGGCAATACATATCCTGAAAATCAGAACCAAACCAGAGTGCTTAGATGACATAATTCAGTGTTTCATGGAAAAAAACTCTGTGTCTGTTACGAATTTTAAAAAACTTGCAGTTGCTCAACAATTGGCTGGCTCTGAAAGTGACTAACATTTTCTAAAGGAACTCACTATGAGAACCTTCGAATTCCTCCTCATCAGCTCACCTTCTCCAACTCCCAGCCCCTGCTGTCAATATCTTCCAGGGTAGGTGAAAATAAACTGAAACATTTCTCTTCCACTCCCTCCTCCTTTGTGGGTAGTAGCCCACTCAGCACTATGACTAGCAGGATTTTTCAGGATGTGTTTTAGCATCCTCTGAGAACAATGAGGGGCAAATCCTTCCTTTCCTGAGAAGACATTTGTTAGCAGCTACCTCAAGAAAACGCCAAAAATCATCAAAGAATAATGCCTAATCAAAGTGGTGTTCCGATGGTGACTTTTGCATCCAAGCCTCTTTTGCTGGCAGGGAAGAATATTTCTCCTTGGGATGCTTCTGACTGTTCCTGAAATATTTGCATGAAAGATGCATTCATCATTGGCCTAATTCTGCTCTTACTGAGCTCACTGGGAGGAAAATTTGGCTTTTAAAGTAGTTTTTAAAATGCTATTTGGCCTTTAATGTCTACAAAAAGTTTTCCCAATCCCGTGTAAACCACAGTCAGTGACTGACCGGCAGCACCCACAAAATCTTCAGTTTCCAGGATCAGAGGAAAGAGGTAACACTGCAGGGCAGGGACTCTCCAGATGCCATGTGAGGGAGCATCTTACCATCCTTCCCAAGAAATGCTGAACAGATGTAGCCGGAGAACATCAAGCGTGGGGACAGAAACAGGAACACTCGCCTGCCCTTTTCACATCAGTGTTAGCAGCCCTTGGGTTACCACTGAGTTTAGAAAGAAAATTTCTAGGGGGAAGCAGGGAGTGTGCTCAGTGCATACCAGAATGAAATACACCATGGAGGGAGTAAAACATGATTGAGACAAACCCTGCCGTGCTGACTCCATGAGTTCTGCTTCCTTCCTGCAATCACGCCAGGGGTGTTGTTTCTGCAGTGAGCTGGAAAAGCCTAAAACAAAACCAATAATTTGATGAAACAATCTTAAATTACAAAAAAGAGATCAGACGCAGTATTTCGCCTCTTGACACATGGATACGCGTTTATGTCTATATAGAGTAGAAGCACATCCATAAGTAGCAAGGGCCTTTTAAGGTGGAAATCTTTCTCTCTCACACATACACACAATCACTCAGCTACCAATAAAGGCTAGCATTTACTGGCCCAGCCTCCTGTCTCATATCTTACAAGGAAATGTTTACAGATTTCTGTAATTTATCTGTACTTAAGAGCAGTACAATTGATCATACAAACAGCATAATGTGATGGAATCCAGCAGCACTCACAAGGAGCTCCCTAAATTAAAATCTGTCTGACCTTTATGTAGTTCCATATGTGGTTTAATGGATGTTACACGTTTTGTGCTATTTGAGGCAGACCCAGACTGCTACAAACAGTATGCTACATGGCTAGAAATCAAGTGATATTGAAGCTTCGTCAGTGCACTGACAGATTTGTCTCCTCTGTTGCTTCTTCCAGCCTTTCTTTGTAGGGTATCCAAACTTCCAGAATACCCGGGACTCACTTTTAAGTTCAGAAATCTCTGTAATACTAGATATTAATACTTCACTGAGGGTAACCACCGCTTCCTTCACTTGAAAAAGTGCTTTGCTACCTTCTAGCCAACGGAAAGCCTTAATAACATGCTGCATTATTAATGTACAGAGAAGGTTTCTTCTTGAACCAATAGTAGTCAGTGTGGCCCAGAATACTGAAAGAAGCAGCTGGATTACACTAGGAGTCCTAACACCAGTAAAACAGCCTAACTGGGCCAGGAGAATGAATAGTTTAAAAAAGGGAGCTACACTGAGTTATATCATTCAGGAAGGCAAAGTAACCTTTGCCAGTTAGAAATACATATTTTTCAATAACTAGGAAATATTTCATGAATTTGCTGCCCTTTTTCACTGGATCACTGCAATTGGCCCATAATTTTCTAATTATTGCATGATCCATAAGAATAATGAACCTCATAGGAATTTTCTGAATGTGTATTTTAAGTATGCATTCCCCTCCCTCTGATCCTCACCGAGTACTGGTCTGTTCCTCAGACAGTAAACTATTTGGGACAGGAACTGTACATGAGGATGGTGCCTAAAACAGCTGCAGTAGTAGCCACAGAGGCAAAAATTAACCACTATTCTGGTGTCATGCAAAATTAACTTTATCATGCATATGTGAAATATGAAGAAGGCTATCCCAGAAGTCTCAGTAGCATTTGTCTGGAGATACTATAACATGAATGTGTCTGTGAAAGCATGCTGATGTTAGGAATGATATAATTCAACAATGAAGAAGGATGGTAGTAGGATCATAGTTCTACTGTGACAGTGTAATTTTCCTCAACTGTTAAGTTGAAGAATTTTGAAAGACACAAAGGTGCTTTAATTTAAGACCTCTACATTCTGGGAAAATTCTTCTACTTAAATGGACCTGCTAGCAGGTACCACAGTTAATATAGGGGGGGAAACACTATACAGAAATTGTTTTAGTAACTGTACTTACATTGCTGTGCTTACAGCACCTTAATTTCTTGAATTACTTGTTTGTGTATGTGCAGATCCTCCAGTGGAACAAATGAAACCTTGAGTGCTGAAAGAGAAAATGGAAAGCATGATAACATGAAAAACGAGGACTATAGGGAGAGCACTACACTGCAAAATAACACAGCGAAGGAGATACCCCATGGAGATCTATGCATCACAGAGATATACTGCGAGACTCAGCAGGGAGAAGGAGAAAGCAACACACACTTTTCTGAAATTAAACAAGAGACCGCACAAAGCCACAGAATTACTCCTAAAGTGATAGGCACCTCCAAAGTGCTTGTAACAGATGAGGCTGCTTTCAGAGGGAAAACAGAAGAAGAAAGGCCAAGCACTATGGTTGAGCTGCAGTTGTCCCTCTCAAATGACAGGCACAAGGGCACCAATGCTCCTGCTGTGACTCTCTTAGGGGCAGAAAAATGCAGCCCTGCAGGAAGAGGACCCAGTGCACAACAAGATGGGACTAGCCCTGTAATGGCAATTCCCCTGGGTGTGAAGGAGGGCAACATCCAGTGGTCAAGCAAAGTAGTCCAGTTTTCCAGTAGCAAAGAGGTCAAGAGGATCCAAGGTGCAGTTCCATCTCTCCCCAGGGTGGAGGTGATCCTAGACTGTTTGGACAGGGAGAAGGAAGCAGCCAGGTCTGTAGCTGAAAGGGGGTGTGTTGATTCTCAAGTGGAAGGAGGGCAGTCCGAAGCACCTCCTTCCCTTCTCTCCTTTGCAATCTCATCAGAAGGCACAGAGCAGGGAGAAGACAACCAGCACTTGGAAAGGGATCACAGACCTCTCAAGCACAGGGCGAGGCACGCAAGTAAGTATGTCCCATCTAATCATTTGCACTGTCTGAGGGTATAGTTTGTAACTTTAAACATTAATTTCAGAATTTAGACTGCATTAGAAAAAAATGTTTAGGGTTTTTTTCTGCAGTTTTCTAACTTCTCTTCTCTCTTTTTCTTTTAAAAAATGTTTCTGTTCTTGCTTTATCTATTTTTTTCAGAGTAATACAATGCTCCTGGTGATGAGCCAAGACTATACCCCTGCCTTAACTGTGCTGAATAACTTTGCTTAGTACACCTCTACTTTGAAACTAACCCATTACTTTGTCCAACTAAAAATACATCTCCCAAAAGATGTGTTCTGCTGGTCTTCTAATGTATATTCAGAGGCAATCTGTAGAATATTAACAAAAATGCATGTTGCTTGCACATGTGTAAGTGAATCCTGTAGATTTCTCCTTTTATAGCAAAAACTTTGTGTTGCCATTTGCATCATCTAAAATCAAAGCCATGCCACTGCTCTTAAAAGTTAATAACAAAAAAGGCTAGTAGAAAAACTTGATGTTGCCCGCAGAAGTGATTTTGACAGACACTAGCATGTGTTTAAGTGTTACATGATCCTTTCAGTTTTGTCAGTCTTCTCTAGACTGTAAAGTGAACATGCTATTTCTTCTGACTCCCATACCCAGAGGTCAGCTTCAAAATGCATCCAAGAAGTTTATGTGAAAGTAAACTTGCGACTGGATCCAACATTAATTTACTGAGTGTAGATACATTCCATGCATCTCTTTATTTATTTCTTTATCTGTCTATTCATTTATTTATTTGGGACCTTTCTATTGGTTGCTTGCTCTTTCCCAACAATGTTAAGAATCCTGTCCGCGGATTTAGTAGCAGTATGTCAAAGGTGCTTGAATGTGTGCAGTGATATACTGTAGCAACAAGCTATTTCATATGCAGTGTTGGAATTAGTCCGCTAACCCGCTGCTAATTCCTCTGTAAGCATATTTTTAGCATGATAACCATCTGTATCTTATTGGCAACTGGATTAAGCAGTTACTTATGCCTAAGTGTCTGTATGCAATCCACATATTTTTGGCATATTAAATGAAGCATAAAAGAAAAGTGCACGTGCTTTACATTTTGGCTGTGAAGTCAGAACCAACTGTGCGACTGTGCCTGTCTTAGAGAATTACTTGCAGTGCCTTTCTATTAAGGCAAAAGTATAAAGAATGAACTATATATTACATCATAAACTCTTCTCTCAAGTAAGACATAGGTTCTGTCTTTTTCACATCTCGACAG